>NC_067490.1:28931826-29071826 GCF_947179515.1 Apodemus sylvaticus
TTCTATGTATAGAGTTACACCATCTGGAATAAGGATGCTCTTGCTTCTTCTTTCCCTATTTCTATCCCTTTATCTTCACTTGTATTGCTCTAGTTAAGACAGCAGTGTGTTGAAAAGGAGGTGAGAGACAACATCCTTACCTTGTTCCTAATTTTCACAGAAATGCTTTGAGTTTTTCTTTGTTTAGGGTGAGTTGGGTCATGAATTCCTATATATTGTTTTCACTATATTGAGATATATTTCTCATGTTCCTGGAATCTCAAAGACTTCTGTCATGAATAGATGTTGGCTTTTGTCCATTTTCCTGCATATAATGATATGATCGTGTGGTTTCTTTCTTTGACTGTACTGATATGACAGATTACAGTTACTGATTTACATGTGTGAAACTATCCTTGCTTCTGTGGAATGCAACTGACTTTATCATGATGTATAATTTTTTTATTCTTGAATTCAGTTTGCAAGTATTTTATTGGAAAATTTTGCATCTTTGTCCAACAGAGATATTGGCCTATAATTTTCTTTTAGTTGTGTCTTTGGTTTTAATAAGAGTAATACTGGCTTTGGAAGAAATTCAGAAATGCTCCTTCCTTTTATATCTTGTGTAATAATGTAAGAAGTATTAATTTTAGGTCTTCTTTGAATGTCTAATAGAATATTGCCTTTAAACTATCTAGCTTTGGACTTTTTAATTGTTATTATTGTGGGATTTTTTAAATTACTGCTTCTATTTCATTGGATGTTATTGGCCTATTTATTTACTTCATCTTGATTTAACTTTGGTAGGTTGCTCATATCCAGAAATCCAGCCATTCATTTAAATTTTTTAGAGTGGTATAGTACAAATTTTTAAAAGTATGTCTTATAATTTTCTGAATCTGCTCAGAATCTGCTATAAGTTTTCCTTTTCATCTCCAGTTTCTTCTCTTTCTTTTTAATCTGACTAAGGTCTGCCAGCCTTGTTAATAATTTTTAAAACACCAATTCTTTCTTTTATAGATTCTTTGTATTGTTTATTTCATGTCTAGTTCATTAATTCCATCCCTTAGTTCATTAATTCCATCCCTTTTCTTGTCTCTTTCCAATTACTGTTTTTGTTTTGTTTTGTTTTAGTATTCTTTGTTCTTGTTTTGCTAGTCTTCAGGTACATCATTAAGCTATTAATTTTGGAGCTTTTCTAGGTATAGTAGTCCAGTCCACCATCTGTAATCTTCAATAACTTGTAGAACATTGGTCTAAGCTCTTCTGGGACTATTATATGATATGTAGAGTTTGTGTTCCAGTTCTGTTTATTTAGTGTTCTGTGTACTACTTGGATCTTAACAGATATCTCTTTCCTTAGATTAAGGAAGTTTTCTTCTATAATTTCATTGAAAACATTTTCCATAGCTTTGACTTGGGTCACTTTTCCTTTCTTACATATGTATACATTTTGTCTTTTGTGGTGTCCCAACGTTCTTATTATATATTCCATTCTAGCCTTTTAATGAGTTGGCACTTTGTCTGACTGTGTGATCAGATTCCTCTACCTTATCCTCAAGACCTGCTATTCTTTTTTTCATTTGATCTAACATATCAGTGAGGCCATTCTTTAGAGAATGTTCTTTATTAAGTTCTATTTTTGCATCACAAGTTATTTTCACTTAACGTTTTGCTTTTGAGGTCTCTGCATTGGCATGTCCTTGTATCCACTTTGAGTTCCTTGATCATGTTCACTATTACTATTCATAATCATTGGTATGTACACTGTCTAAGGCACTTCTCAAGGAACATTCCTATGGAAGTACTCATTTTTGTAGATGACCTAAGTCTTAGTTATTCACATCTATGCTTTTATGATGGGACCTAGGAAACTGAAGTTAGGTTGTTGGTAGTGTTTCCTGGTACAGGAGTCTTGCCCCCTCTTTGACAAATAGGTGTGTGTATCTTTATCTCCTGCTACCCCAACTTGTCAAGATGGAGAAACAGCTGAATGGGAACAGCTGCCCAGTCTTGGAGCAGTTCAGTGTTGATGTTATAATGGAGTATTAGAAGTACTCCCAGCTCAACTCTGGCTAAGGATGTTTCTAATCCCAAGTGAAGACCTTCTGTAGAGGTAGAGGATTATCACAGAAGAACTCCAGAAATCTGGGATGCAGTGCTCAGAACTTCTCCTTGAGCAGCAGTAACCTAGAGCTGACAATTCCCTAAAATTCCCTATCTGTAGAGGGTCATCCAGAAAACAGGCAGAGCAAACAGGAGGAGTTTACAGTGTGAGTCTAGGATCCCTATCAGGAAACTTGGGGTTAGGAGGAGCCCAGAAGAAAAAGTGTGAGATGTGTGATCCTTATGCAGGTCATTGGAGTGGATAGAGTTGGTAGCATGAATCTAGGATCCCTAGCCTAGAGAAGGGTAGTCATAGGGTAAGTCAAGGAATACAGGAATTGGTAGTACGAGTCAAGTATCCCTACTTGGAGACGAACAACCTTCAGGCTGTGGAGATGGTTGGAGTTGTCAGTGTGAATCTAGAGTTTCTGCCAAGAGATAGGAGTTGGATTGTGCAGTATTATGTATGGGGGACTATCTCATTCAGACCACCTCAATGTATTTTCATATTCTGGACTTTGATGTGTCTGTAATTCTTTAATCTGTGTCCTTTCTGACTGGCTTCTTTAACCCCGCTGTAATACTTTCAAGGTTCACGTACCTTGGCAAGAGTTTGGTGTCCCATCTGAAAAGGAGGGGCAGAGGAGAGACAGAAGGCAATCTTGGGACACATGGTTCTCAGGTGATTTCATGAGGATTGATAGCATTGGTGATATGAAGTAAGGCCCCTACTTAGAAATGATCAGCCATAGGAGCCAGACTCCACACTACATACTTCACAAATATAATCATTAAATGTGCTGTCCCTCCACTGTGAGAAAGAGAAGTCTGGCGCTCAGATGGTACACAGTGTACATTTATCTTCCTACAGTCTTTTCATGTAAGTGCATAGGGAGAAGCAACCAAATTTTCATCATCAGATGAATGGAGTAGCACAATGTGTCATATCCATACAGCAGACTGTTATTAGCATCAGTGGAACAAAAGGTACATATGCAATGAGGCTATTGATGGAATTTCAAGGTACATGAACCTTGAAAGCATTATAGTGGGTTAAAGAAGCCAGTCCGAAAAGACACAGATTGAGGAATTGCAGACACGTCCAAGTCTAGAATACGGAAAACCATTGAGGTGGTCTGAATGAGCTATTCCCCCATAGCCTTGGGCATTTGAATACTTGCTCTGCTTCAAGAGGCTTGGGAGGTGGCGCCTTGCTGGAGCAGGTATGCCACTGACTTTGAAGTTTCGAAAGCCATGTGGCATTCCCAGTTTACTTTCTATTTCCTGCTTATGGATCCAGATGTAAGCTCTTAGCTTCCAGTTCTAGCCATCATGCTTGCCTGCTGTAACATCTCTCTACCCTGATGGTGATAGACTCATCCCTCTGCAGTGGCTGGCTTTGAGTCAACTCAGCATAAGCTGGAGTTATATGGGAAAAAGAAACCTCGACTGAGACAACACCCCCACCATTCTGACCCGTGGGCAAGTCCAGGGTGCATCCCTTGTTTAAAGGATATCTGCACAGTAGAATCAAGCTCTCAGTGGGTGCTGCCACCCTGGGCTATTATCCTGGGTGCTATAAAAAAAAAGCAAGCTGAATAAGCCATGGGCATCAAACCAATAAGCAAATTTCTTCCATGGCTTTTGCTTTTCCTCCTGTTCCTCCAGGTTCCAGCCCTGCTTGCGTTCCTGCCCTGACTCTCCTCACTGATGGACTATTACCTAGAAATGTAAGATGAAATAAACCTTTTCTTCCCCAAGTTACTTTTGGTCATGGACATGGTATTGGTCACTAAAAGGTAAGCCCAAATTAACCCTTTCTTCTATAAGTAGCTTTGGTCATGTGTTTTGTCACAGCAACAGGAAAGTCACTAATATACCCATGAAGGTAACTTGAGGCAAGAATGATAGGAAAGAGACAGGCTTTCTTTTATGGGATGGAAAAAAATACCTTTATATTTATTTCTAAAATCCTACTGGCTGGCTATAGTTACAAATGTCTACCTAAACCCCAAAACCATTAAATTGTATACTTTGAATGTTTAAATTTGCATGGCAAATGGATTTTCTTGATAAAATATATTTTTAAAAAGGAGAATGGCTAGATGACTGAAATACCATCCAATATTTTTCTTTGTTTCTGACTTGAACTTCCAGGAAGTGCAAATGACGTGCTCTACTTAGATGCTTTTTCAAGATGAGACTTCCGGCACTTCCTTCATGACCCCAAATCTGAACATCATATAAGTTGAGAAATTATTCTCCATAATTTTAATCCATTACCTCTGTTTATTCACTTTGGAATCATGGGGAGTAATTTGTTACAGTGACACCAACACAAAGATCTGTATTCTAACACTGCCAAGCCACAGGCATACCAAACACAAAATCCTCATTGGCAGATCTCACTGACTCGACTGCAACAGATTCCTTTGATAGAATTTGGAATCTTGACAGACGTGTGTGTGTGTGTGTGTGTGTGTGTGTGTGTGTGTGTGTGTTGAAATGAAGCCATCCTGATGCCCTTTCATATCTGAGTCTGTTACTCACCCTGTTACTGCTATGACCTTGACATATTCTAACCCTGAAGGTCACAGGGATAGAGAATAAATCTCCAGCTTCTTAAATCTAATTCCTTAATAAACAGAAGTTACTATATAAAGTCTGGCTCTGTGGCTGTAATGCACGTCTGCATTTTTTCCACATTAATTACGGCTTTCCTCTCTTCTTGCCTATCATGCCATGCGTGTCTCCAGATGAAAAATCCAACCTGAGGACCACGTTGCCATAGTCACAAAAGTGACCTAATCTATACATAAATGGTTTGATCTAATCTAATACCAATGTGTGCCAGGCTAATGAAATCAAACTCCTGGTAATAAAGAGGAACAGGAGAGGGAGTCAAGAATGGGAAGATGCATTCCAAGTGCATTGGATGCTTTCATGAAAATGATCCTATATAGTTTCATTAAAAAAGAAAGCTGGGTCCATTTCCTTACTAATCTGGAAATTGATGGTGTGAATTAGTAACCAATGTTATAAATCCACTGCATTTTGAACATTCTTCCTTAAAAGAAGAGTGTGGGGAGGGGAGGCAGATGGCATATAGAAAGAATCTCAAGTGTTTCCTAGGAGACCATAATTCCCCAAACATTCCTAAGCCTGAGCAGCAGTGACCGGTTCCAAGGTACAGTCATAATGAGATGCTAGAACCTGTCAGACAGATCAGAGGGGATCAGCATCCACTTGGGAAGGCTCTGTGTTCAAAATGAACCAACGCTGGCTCCTGCTCTGTGACTCCCTCATCTGTTAAGGAAGGGCAGGGTGGACACGTCTTCAGGCTGCTCCCCAGGAAGCAATTACAGAAATTGTGTCCACATCTAATGATCAACATACCATAATGTCCTTTATACTTTCTCATTAGGTACAGCCTAGTACTCTGTGTAAATATTTAATAAAATGTTTCCTGATTTGAGCATGCCCTAACTGGGGAATAGCCTATCTCTGGGACACTAACGTGAGCTGATTCCATAATACAGATCCTTCGACTAGACAAAGGAAAGAACTACACAGGACCCATCATAGTTTCTTAAAACCGTTTCCAGGTGTTTTAAATGTACCTAGACCGTGATGATAAAACAATAAGAAATGTTCGGAGCACCGAGTCTCCCGGTTATAATTAGATTCGATGGGAGCTTAGCAATTTACTCGCCCGCATTAGCAATCTGTTCATATGGGTGTGATACAAACCACAGGAAACAAGATACAATGTTCTGGAAGATTACAAGCCATCAGCAGCAACCTATAAAAGTAAGATGTCAACTTGATTGTCTCAGGGAAGGATGATTTCCGTAATAGTCTTCCTTAGAACTCATGCACAGAGCACGGTCCCACCTGCACACCGCAAAGTTCAAAGCAAATCAGGGGGAGGGGAGTTGGGGGAGAGGCGCTGGGGGGGGGAGGTCAGAAGGTGCTTGTGAGTTTTCTCTGCCTTTCAGTTCTTCTGATTTCCTCCATCCTATCGTTTGAACAGATGTGCAGAAAGGATCTCCAGCAGTCATTCTGCACACACAGAGAACCTGCATCCAGTTCACAGAAGCCGTGCTATGCGGCTGAGGGCATGCAGGGTGCACCATTTTACCTGCCAGTGTAGGTCTGGGGACTTAGAGCAGTGAGAATCGATCTGGGAGGTGGCCAAAGCTGCTGGCAGCCCTAGACAGTAGCTGCTCATAATGCAAGCATAAAAGCGATTTTCCTACTCTTTAAATCTGGTTTTGATTGTTAACGACATATCAAATGGATGGAGAAGATAAATTTTTAAAAGGAGGATATTTATATGAATAGCATATAGCCTTTTATTTTGGTAAGTAAAACTCTTTGGGGAAAAAAATTATAACCATTTGAGATGGTCATTGGTCTATAGGAAGGGCACGCACACAGTCAAGGAGGTGAGCCCATATCCTCTCCTCTGCACCTGCTGCCTGGGACAGCATTAGAAGGAGCCAGGTGATTGGAAGTCCTAGAGCCAACCGCTCTGGAGTGGGCTTGGCAGACTTGATGCCATCACCTTAAGAAACCGGAGACTGCTTTATCTCAAGGCACTATAAACAACACTTTCCATCCCAGGAGGAACTTAAAACTGTTACCGAGGTCAGTGAGAAGGGTCGGCGGCCTGCCTTGGAAGTACCTCACTATGCAAGCGGGCTAGACTCAGTAGCCTCGCCAAGCCCTCCAGGATGCCCAGGAGATGAGCATGGCTCCCAGGGAAGTGCTATGAAACTCTCCTGGCTTCTCCTTGCACGGAAGTAGGAGACCCCGGGGGAGGTAGAGCTCTCTTCTTGCCCTCAGAACTAGGTGCTATTTTTCAGACTGAAAAGAACGCTTTAAAAAAATATTTTTTTCAGTTTCTTTGTTAAACAAAGGGAAAGGTGACAGACATGATGCCAGCTGCTCTGTGACACTCCAGAGAGACAAGCACTCTCCCTGTCAACTGCACTTAGAAAAGCAGTGTAGGGAGAGGGAACCCGTTTTATTCAATATGTGGCTGTCCATAAATAACCCTGAGGTAATACTTTGCTTTTGCAGCGGCCTCTCAGAGGGTCTGCTGACATGGAACAGTGAGGACCTGGCAGACCTGACTGCCAATACAGTACTTTGCGTTTCTTGTATTTCAGTGCTAGGCCATCAGTCCAGGGCTGGGGCGGGGGAGGTGTAGGGGGCGACACACCAACTATGCCCTTTTGGAACAAAGCAAATCCTGCTGGATGGAGAGGAGGGACCCCCTGCTTGTCCCCGCAGGCACCATCAAAGGACTGTGTGCCACTTCTCTGGACTTGATCTTTCATTTGGACAATGAATCAAACCCAGACACAGCACAGTTCTATAGGATGACAAGTGTGCACGCTGTTCATGCCCTGTGTACCAAGCAGGACCTGGTATAATTAAACCAAGGAGATGGCAAAAGAAAACTGGGCTCCTGGGCAAGGGGTTCCCTGCGCATGGGTCTCCCAACAGGATGAGTGCAGATGCATACTGAGCTCAGGGGGGGATGTTCAGGGGGACCCGCTGCATTCAGTCCCCATCCGAAATCACGGTCCTCTAAGCTCAACAGTCCTCAAGGAGATGCCTCCCAACCTGCCTACCTGCATGGGCTAGCCCTAAAGAGTTAGGTACAGCCTCCATCCACAGTGGCAAGACACAATAGAAAGCAAACCCCAACTTTGTACATTCCCAAGAAGCAGCCTCCCCCTGAGAGTCCACAGCCATCTTTTACATTATACCAAAACTTCACCAATTCAGACTACACAAAAGAGACTTAAGTCAGACAAAGGGGGTTGTTAAATTGGGCAATTATAAGAATTCCATTATATATATATGATACACACACACACACACACACACACACACACACACATATATATCTTTTTTTTTCATGGTTTTCGACATTTTTTTTATTCAATATAATTTATTTACATTTCAAATGATTTCCCCTTTTCTAGCCCCCCACTCCCCGAAAGTCCCGTAAGCCCCCTTCTCTTCCCCTGTCCTTTAAAATCTATTTATTTTATATATGTGAGTACACTGTAGCTCTTTTCATACACACCAGAAGAGGGCATCAGATCCCATTGCAGATAGTTGTGAACCACCATATGGTTGCTGGGAATTGAACTCAGGACTTCTAGAAGAAAAGTCAGTGCTCTTAACCACTGAGCCATCTCTCCAGCCCTCCAACTATAATTTTAAAACTCAATGAAAGAAACACATGGGACACAGGATCCTTGTGAATGAATTTTTTTCTAACAACACAGTGGTCAGCAGTGTATATCTGAGGCTCTAAACCAGCAAACACTGGACCATGGCATTGGTTAAGTCACGACTCAGTGATCTGCGGCAAGTTAGGTCAGCACTCACAAAGCTCAGAACACCAGGGCAGGGGTCTACTTCAGGAATCCACAGAGCTTCCAAGGTCAGGAAGGGTGTGGCTACCGAAAGTGCCTTCTAAGTTTTCAGCCTGTGAGGCAGCCTTATATGAGAAGGCTGAAATGGCAGGCGCTTTTTAAAGGTACCTCTCTTTCCGACTTGCCCCAGTCTTCATGTGCACCCCATGAAACACGTGTACCTCAAAGTTCCCTCATGAGGAGAAAAGGGAGTGGAATGAATTTCCTGTGATATCTCCATAGGACTTCCTACCTCACACCAAACCCTAAATACAAACTGCCCTTTGATTCACTTGGGGGAGAGGAGCATTTATTTGTGTCAGCCAGACTAAAGCTCACAAATGAGTTTCTGAGGTTAGGGCTGTAGAACTGGCCCTACATGTTTCGGATTTACAGAAGTGAACTTCCGCAAGTCGATCTACAAGGTGGTATAACACATAAGCTCCCTTCCTGGCTTTATACCTGGGCTCTGCCTCTTCACACTGTGTGACCTAACGCACTTTACTCTCTGTGGCTCATTGCACTCAATTCTAGGACCCTGATGATGACAGTCCCTTCTTCTGGGGCTGCAGCCAGATTATATGAATTGATCTTTGTAAATGCTAATGAGGTGTAAGCATTCTGGTCACCTTCACCTTCATGTCTTCACGCAAAATTACAAGGCACAGCAGTGAGATCTTAAACATCGAGACCTTACCAGGGCACCCCAAGGATAAGGAGACCACACTTACTCTCTTCCAAGGTCAAGAGTATTTCGGGAATAGGAAAGCCAAGAGCAACCTGAGTTCAGGTCAAACCAGACAATTCCAGTGATAGAGGAAATAGACGCTGCCCAGACAACAGTATGAGATATGCTCATGACAGCCTGGACCTGGTGCCAACCCAGAGCCAGCAGGTGAATGGCTGGTGGCAGAGCAGTGAACCGCACCCATGCTGAGAGTGAGGAGCATAAGAAACCCTTTACCTGACCAGAGAGTATGGGTCCCCTCTCCTGCCCAGCATGGATGGATCGTAAGACACCAGCACACCGAGCCAGTCCTCCAGGCTCCGTACAGCCCTGATGAATGGTGTTTGTCTCAAGTCTGCATCTATCCTCCAAAGATGTCTTCTCTTCCAAGCACTCTGTTCCTTGGGAACTAAAGTAAGTGTTTAGTTCCTTGGGCTGTACATTGTCAGCGCTTTAGCTCAGGGTACAGTGCCATCTAAGGAGTGTGCTGAGAAACCTTAGTGCCCCATGACATCCGAACTTCCCAGCATCTTCTACCACTCAAGAAATGTGATGTCGCACATTGATTTTATTAAATAAGTCTATTAGATCAAAGACTTAGAACAAGATTATTTTTTTTACTTAGAACCTCCCAGTACCTTAACAATCCAGTTATGCTGTTATCTTTTAAATGCATATGCACTGAACTTCTTATACCCAAGGATACTCCCAGTGAAAGGGAAAGAGTCGTTTGCCTGATAGCATGTCCTGTTGGGTCATTCTCCCACCAACTGATGGATAGAAAAGTAATTACCTCTCAAATACTAATCAAAGGAAATACGTCAAAGGACTGGGAAAATACGTCACAGGTACACATCCAAGTGCCCACCCTCCAGTCACACCGCGTCATCACCAGGACAGAGCTCAGCTCCAGCACAGAGAAATCCAACAGACAGACATGCAGTTCCCATCCTCCAGTCAGGCTGGTGAACCACAAGATGTCCTACAGTTCTTTCTAAACTTTCAGATAGAAATTATACTCTCTGTCTCTTTATAGGGCCATTGTCACCTCTGTATAATCCTCCCTGCCTATCAGCCTCGACTTTCTACCTTTCGTCCACCTAGCCAGCCTTGGCAAACCCTGAACAACTCGATGCAGCAGAAGGTCTGCCAGAGCAGAAATGCCAACCCTGCCTGGAGGCTACTGCCAGGAGGCCGAGAGAGGCCAGCTTCTGGGGGGGGGGGGGGGAGAAGGGGGGGGCTGCTCTTTCTCTGTGACCAGAATGAGAAAACACTGTAAGCTACATGGCACAGCAGGGGTGAGCAGATGGGGGGGGGTGGTCCTAGCTATCCCTAGGCCACCCTGTGACACACCTGAGTAAAACTCCTGATGAGAGCATCCAGGTCTTCCTCTCCAGACCAATGGGCATTACCAATGCACAGCTGTAACCCCCACCCCCACCCCCACCCCAATAAAGCTTCCTCTGTTTCATCCTGCTAGGGAAATCCAGGCCTTAGTTTTAACAAATGTCTGATATATGAATGGAGATAAGCACTTGCTGATTTGAAGTTGAGGGTGTAGGGACCACGTAACATGGGTTCTAGAAGCCTCTAGAACTCCCATAGGAGAAAGTAGAAATTGAAACCCCTACACAGTCAGGTACCATTCAAAGGACAGGCAACTTAAAGCACTTGGAGGCACCCATGAAACCTAACACTGCTGCATAGCTCAGACATGCCACATTTTTGGAAAGGCCACGACACACAAACCTGCACCAGAGGCTCAATGCACATGTGATTTGTCTTATAAGTACCATGTGTGTCCATTCTATAGAGAGGGAAAACTGAGGCTTTGAAGGGGAGCACTCAAAGATACTATAAACTGTTGAGACTCTAGTGTATGGCATTCCTGAGCCTGCAGTCCTCCAATTGATGTCTCAAAGTAGCCTCTGGTACCAGGTGGCCACCTGTATGGGCCCTCAGACAGGTAATGCACCCTGCCTTCCCTATCTGTGAAGGTATAAATAATTCCTACCCTGGCCATACTGCTATACAGATCAAATGGTGCCCACAAGAAAGCTAAAAGATACCATCGGTTTGAGTATTATTTTCAGGGCTGAACCTTGTATTTGAAGAATCGAGTACGTGGATAGGAAATAGTTAATCACCATTAATTATTTAATAAGAGAAGATGAAGCTAAAATTGAATGGTGAAGAGCTGGCGTAACCCTTCCCTGGTCCTAGCTCACACACAAAAAGCCACAGCCTCCAAAAGGCATCTGTTCCCTCTCCAGGAGTAAACACTTATGCTGGGTGAGGTGAGTGGCCCTTTGAAACCACTTTTAAAAAGCTAACCATTGTGCCGGTCAGTGAGTCAGCCATGTGGCTTGGGACAAAATGTCCAAAGAGTGTATAGAGTCCGATGCTCTGAGCAAATGAGGTCCCATGGTGCAGAAATGTCACTCCTGTGTGAACTCCTGAGTTAAATTAGTTTATGAGATACGAGGGTAAAAACAATTTCAATTAGCATGATTTTATTATGCATAATGAAAGCATCTAAATGTTAAAAGTGCATATTTGGGTGTTAGTCCTAAAATTTCAAACATCCAAGTTGGCCTGATGCTTTTAAAAAAAATTCAATTAGGAAAATGAGAAACTATTTAAACTGATAAGTACTTTATAGTTACACAGATTCAATAGAGGATACCAAAGATACAAGCACCAACTGGGTTATATACATACATTCATCTCTTTACTCTTTGGCTCAGACAACAAGTAGTTCTTGTATAACTTTTTTATGTTCTTCATGGCCTAAAGAATACCCAAGAACAAAAATTGTACCATGTGACTATGACTATATGGATATTTGGTGGGTGGCTTCATATGCCGGCAGGGTCAGCACTTACCGGGACCTCACGTGTAGGCAGGAACCGAAAGCCATACCCACATCCTGGTTTTCCTTAGTTTAAAGTCAACGTTCAGCCTACATGTTCATCACACAGAGAATGTTTCCAAAATACAAAGCAGGCTCCTCTTCCTCTAAGCAAAGAGTGTACCGCTTAACAGTGACTCAGGTCAACGCCACCGCTCTGAACAGCCGTGACATTTAACTTACAGCGAGACTTAAAAAGAACGCAGGAAGGACACCAATGATGCCAGCTAAATTCCCCAAAGCATGAAGACAGACAGATGGGTGCAGGTTGTGTGGGGAAACTCCTTCAGAAAGCAGGAAGGGGGCGTGTTCTCAGAGATGTGGCAAACACACGGGGAAGGAACTCCAGACTCAGCGCCTGATCTACTGAAGGGCTCTGGGCCAGAGAGAAGGGTCAGTGGGCAAATTTTAATGAAGAACTATCTGAAGCTAGTTCTAGTATAGACTGGGGGTCCAGGGGCTTCCAGGGCTTTGAGATACAGATGCACTTCCTCTCTCCCTCCCTCCCTACCTCCCTCCCTCCCTCCCTCCCTTCCTTCTTTTTTTTTAAACAAGGGCTCACTATTTATCTCTGGCTGGCCTCAGACCTGAAGAGATCCACCTGCCTCTGCAGTGCTTGAATTACAAGCCGGCTGGATCCATGCCTGGCTGGAGTCCTCTGTTCACGGGAAATCTTACAACGGTAAATGTGATGCTGAAGAAAAGAAACAATATTAAAAGGTCCTAGGAAACTGAGACACTCATGCTGAAGATTCTAGAAGGCCAGTGACCTGCTTGGATCCTCTGCCATTGGAGAAGCCTGGAATGTCACAAGTCTAGAGCCGGTACTGAGCTACCTTTAGCACTCTTAATGTCTGTGACCCAACAACCATCCTTGTGACTTCCTGCTGAATTTTTGGGATGCACAAATGTGTCTCTAGCTTCTACCAACTCAAAAGACAACATCCAAGACCTACAGGAGAGTTTGCCACATTTTTGTAACCTACCTAATATTTCCAAGTACCTTGATTTATGACTTTCTTTGTTCTGTAACCATAAAAAGGTTCATGAAACTGTAACCACATTAGAACTCAATGTTTGAGGCAACCCGAATGTGTGCCTCGGAACTATGATCATCCGGAATAAACTACCTCTTATTCCCATTGAGGTCAAAGCTGTGGTTTTGTGATTAGACTGGGAAGACTGGAGGAGCCCAAATTGAGTCTGTAACTTAGCTGTCCTTGATGAGCCAACATTAACTTGTTATTTTTGACAAATGTCCACATGGAAACACTGAAGTGTCCCCAGGGAATACAGATGATGCAAGAACTCTCCAGCATCGTGTTTTTCCTAGTAACTTGAAATATTCTAGAATAACAACTTTATTTGAAAAAAGGATCTGACACAGAAGCATAACACTAAAAACAGATGAGCAGGCAGTCGCTCCACTTCTCTCTCATTTCCTCTGCAGGCCAGCCATGTGCACTCCTGTACTCCACCAGCCTCTGCCAGGGAGAAAACCAATGAAATGCAGGGCAAAGGAACTCTTAAAGGAGTCTCACCCTGAAGAAACTGCCGTCGGGCTCACGGATAGAGAGAAAACCATAGACACGCCCCACTGCAGACAGGGCACCCCACTAAATCTGGAGAGTTAGTGGAACCCTGATTGACCAACAGCGCCATCCGATCCCAGCTGGTTGATGGCCCAGCTGAGCCTCATATCCATGGACTTGTCACCTTGTTCCTTTGGAGACTGTAAATTCAGAGGCAAGACCAGAAGGAGATGCGGAATCAGGCAAGACTGCCTGCAGGAAGCAAAGAGAAGCAGGTAGTGAAGGAAGCAGGCTCCCAGGAGAGGGAGCAGACAGGGTCTGCTGCAGATGCAGAGAGGTGCACAGAGCCCCCTGGGGCACAGGCTGGGGCTCTCTTCATGTTCCTGCCTGTGGTCAGGGGTCCACTTACCTGGATCTTTCCACAGGATATCTGACGCAAACTCCTGCCAGCCGAAGAACGTCGGTTGGCTCCCCGCAACCAACTTTGGCCCCTCCATTTCCCCCTATAAAAAGCATCTCAAGGGTAAGACATTCAAGGAAAGAGAACTCTGGGCTGGCAGTTAAGAGCTCATGAGTTCCCCATGTGGGCATGCACCAAGCGCCTGCCCGGGAGTCTGCTTCTTCTGATGTAGGAGTAGCCTGTAAGCCACCCTGGACAGAGACAGACTCCTTTTCAGCCTCTTGCTCCTAGAGCATCCCCTCCAGAATGCAAGATGGAAGAGCGCCTGTCTGAACAGGAACTAGAGCCCAACACTTTCCACTGTGAGTTTCTGCACTGCTGCAAAGGCGCCATTTCACCGACTGCACACACTGTATGCACTGTCCACGCTACTGACTTCATTTAACAGCATTTTCATGACCCCTCTGACCCAATTACAGGACCTGATTCCCAGTTTATGTGCACACTCTTATTCTGGTTAAATGTATACATATATGCAACAATGAACTATAAAAGTAAAAAACATTTTTCTTCTAAAATAACCCACCCCACACACACACACACACGTGTACACAGGCATGTGAGTATATTTGCATGTGCACACATATATGCATGCACATGTGCACACACACGTTTCAGTGCTTACACTGAGAAGACAATTCGCGGTCAACTTGTTTCAAAAAAAATCATCATTTAATTCTGTCACTAATTCAGGGACTATGTACACATTCATTTCACTGCAACACAATTATTTTGTTCATTCAACGTTTTGTGGGCCAGGGATGCTTATGAGATCTAATAAGTGGTTCTATCTAAGTGAACAACGTATGGAATTCAACAATGAGAATCCAGATGGGGGGAGAAGAGGAACAGAGCGGACACAGCCAACAGCTAAGACTTCAAGTAGCAGCTCAGGCAACTGAGCAGGAGCCAGCCTATTACAGAGAACCGGTGCCCTCTCCCTTGTTTGCGCCCATGATAAATTCCTGGTGAGCACATGAACAAAAGGACGGGCTGAGAAGTCTGCCTTCCCTTCCAAGTGTGCCCAGCTCTGCTGGTGTCCGCAAATCGGGAAGCTAACCTTCTTTGTTTCCATGCAAGACAATGAGACAAAAGTAAAGCTATGCAAAAATTAGCAAGCAAAGGGGAGGAGGGCCAAAAGCCAGTGGCCAATGGAAACCACGGGAAGAGCCATGGCTCACAGCAGAGGGGAACCACACTGCGGGCTGAAGAGTGAGGGACACCGAGTCACACTGACGACAAAACACCATGAACAAGTCCCAGGCTTTGGTGGTATTAAGTGATAAGAACGACCAGCAGATGTAAGTATACTTCTTTCTTTCTTTCTTTCTTTCTTTCTTTCTTTCTTTCTTTCTTTCTTTCTTTCTTTCTTTCTTTCTTCCTGTTCTATTTATTTATTTATTATTTTATTGGTTATTTTATTTATTTACATTTCAAATGTTATCCCCCCCTTCCCAGTTTCCCCTCTGCAAACCCTCAACCCCATCCCCCCTCTCCCCTGCATCTATGAGGGAGCCCCCCCACCCACATTCCCACTCCCGCCTCACTACCATACCATTCCCCTACACTGGGTCATCGAGTCTCTACAGGACCAAGGGCCTCCACTTCCGTTGAAGTCAGGTAAGGCCATCCTCAGCTATATAAGCAGCTGGAGCCATGGGTCCCTCCATGTATACTCTTTAGTAGCAGTGGGGGTTGGGAAACTGGGGGTAGCCACTAGAAAGTCCAAGATGCCAGGAAAGCAAGAGGCTCCCAGGACCCAACAGGGATGGCGTTGGCTGAAATACCCAACAAAGGGGAGAGAGAACCTGTAGAGACCATATCCGGAGATTAGACATGGCCCGTGGTTGAGGGATGGGACCACCCACCCATCTCAAAAATATTACCACAGAATTGCTCCTGTCTAAAGGAAATGCAGGGACAAAGAGTGGGACACAGACTGAAGGAAAGGCCATCCAGAGACTGCCCCTCCTGGGGATCCATCCCACATGCAGACACCAGACCTAGACACTATTGCTGATGCCAAGAAGCGCTTGCTGACAGGAACCTGGTCTAGCTCTCCCCTAAGAGGCTCTGCCAGACCTGACTAACACAGATGTGGATGCTCACAGACAACCATCAGACTCAGCATGTGGACCCCAATGGAGAAGTTAGGGGAAGGACTGAAGGTGCTGACGAGGATTGCAACTCCATAGAAAGAACAACAATATCAACTAAGCAAACCCCCCCCCAGAGCTGCCAGGGACTAACTCACCAACCAAAGAGTACACATGAGTGTACTTCTCACTGACATCTAAAATAGAGCCATTATATTCCATAGCCACAGACCGGCTCCTAAATACCAAAATCCTCAAGTCCCTTACATAAAGTGATGCGCAGCACTTGCGAAGAACCTGTACACGTCTTCTACAATGTTTCATTCATCTCTCAGTTGCAAAATACCTAACACTGAGAATGCTAAATGGTTGTTCCACTGTATTTTTTAAGAGAGTAATTTCAAGAGAGAAAAACATCTGTCCATGTACAGACAGGTGGAGTCTTTTAAAACATATTTTTTCTCTGAAGTTGACTGAATCCACGGATGTGGAACCCACAGCTATGGAAGGCCAACTGTACCTTGAACATGATAGCTGGTCTCTCAGAGACTCTTCACGGAACTGATAACATTATTTTGAGAAGAGGTATAAACCATTATCTAATTATATGCTATTTTAAATTATTAATTGAGAATGTAATATGTTTTTGTTAATTGAGCATATAATGCATTTTTATCATATTCATACCCTATTTGAACTCCTTCCAGATCCTCCACCACCTACCTGCCCAATTATTCATGTGCCTGTGCTCTCTCTCTCTCTCTTTCTCTCTCTCTCTCTCTCTCTCTCTCTCTCTGTGTGTGTGTGTGTGTGTGTGTGTGTGTGTGTTCTATCTCCCACCCTTATTCGCCCATCCTACCTCACCTCATAGAGTCCAGCTTGTGTTAATCAACTAACCCTGGATATAGGACCTTTCCTGGATTTGTTCCCAGGTATCCTATGTAGTTTTATGTCAACTTGACACAAGCTAAAGTCATCTAAGAGGAGGGAACCTCAATTGAGGGAATGCTGTAGTAGTGGACCCCAGGCAGTGCCAGGCATGAGCTCTCTCCTGTGGGTCTCAAGACCAGGAAGGGAGGGTCTGAGAGAAGAGGAAAGCAGGGAAGCTGTGGTAGGAAATATTGTATGAAAGAATAAAAAGAATTTAAAAAAAAAAAAAAAAGATCAGGCTACAGGCAGGCAAACATGTAAGGCATTTTCTTAATCTCTTGAATAATGGGGAAGACGCCACCCATTGTGGGTGGGAACAACCCTGGGCTAATAGGTCTTCGTTCTTTAAAAAAGAAATCAACCAACCAATCAATCAATAAGAATAAGAAGATGGCTGAGCAAGCCACTATGGATAACCCTATAAGCAGCACCTTCATGGCCTCTACCTCAGTTCCTGCCTCCAGGTTCCTGCCTGTTTGAGTTCCTGTCTTGGCTTCCCTCAACAGACTGTGACTTAGGATACAGAAACTAAACAAACCTCTTCCTCCCTCAAGTTTCTTTTGGTCATGGTGTTTTATCACAGCCATAGTAACTGTAAGACACTAGCTTATAACTTCTTTGAAGAAAACTGATTTTCCTCTCTCAGCAGAAATCAGGTGCCAACAGCTCTTCAGCTAGGAATAGGGTTTTATGCCCTCTTTTTTCCCTCTATGCTGGGACTATGCTTACCATTTTAGACCAGTAAGAGGGACGGATGTCTTCTAGAGGTGCTATTAGTACTGGACAATCCCAAAATGTCAGGACAAAGAGACAAGGAGAAACTGCTACAGTCCTAAGCCCTATAAGTCCCATCCTCACTGGGTGCCAGTGAGTGTTCCGGGAGTAATTCTACAGTGGGGTGAAACATAATGCTCTCCAAAGACATTATTAAAATCGCCACCTACAGCCAGCAAGATGGCTCAGCCAGGGAAGACACTTGCCACCTAAACTTGAGGGCCTGAATTCTATCCCTGGGACCCAGTTATTGGAAGGAAAGAATCGATTCCTGAGGGTTGTACTCTGAGCTGCACGCACACACACACACACACACACTGACCTGCATGCATGCATGTGCGCGCGCGCACATACACACACTCTGACCTGCACAGACACGCACACACACACACACTGATCTGCACAAACACACACACATATACATACTCTGACCTGCACAAACACACACATACACACACACACACACACAGAGAGAGACCTGCACACACACACACACACACACACACACTGACCTGCACAAACACACACACACACACACACACACACTCTCTGACCTGCACAAACACACACACATATACATACTCTGACCTGAACAAACACACACATACACACACACACACACACACACACACACACACTGACCTGCACAGACACACACACACATGGGCATGCATAAATAGACAGAGGTAGAGGTGGGGCAGTTAGGACCTGGCTCCTGGTTGAGCACAGGCTGGAAACCCTGGTGACCCTGAGGGACAGCAGGCTTTTTGCCTGCTAGGCTCCTGGTACGAGGCTGGAGCCCTCCAATGCCTCATAAGGGCAACGTCCTAAGCCCCTCCACAGGTAGAGGACCTGTGGTCACTAGGCTCAAGACAGATCACAATTTTAATGAGGTACCTAAAGGCCTGGAGGCTTAGCTAGTTAAGCTTTCCTTCCCAGACACTCCTCCTTGCAAAAGGTATTTAATCTCAGGCCTGCCCCTGAGAAATAGCATATGGTTTTACTCATCCACTTTCCGCCATGACAATAAATGTCTTAAAACTATGGACCGTCTTTTTCATGGAGATCCACCATGGGGAGCAATGGAACAAGTCTTCGCCTAAAGATGGCTGTCTACTCTCCAACAGAAGAAGCTCCCAGCGGTGCCTGGGTGCCCAAAAACCTGAGAACCAGATGGCCCCAACCTCTCTGAAGGCCCAGGGACCCCCATGCCAGCTCCAGCGCTCCCCCCCACCTCAGACTGCGCTCCCCTACCGGCTATACAGTGTACCATGGCTTCCCATAGCCCAACACCCAGCAGGGGCGTGGGATTAGCACAGTCAAAATTCCCACATCCTGCCTCCCTGAGCGGCTAGAGCCCTGTGGCGGAGTGGACACAGGACCCCATCTAACCCTACAGATAGATGATACATGATAGGTGTGTGTGTATATATATATATGTATGTATGTATGTATACATGTATGTATATATGTATGTAAGAATGGACAGATGGATAGATGGATGGTAGGTGCATGTAATAGAATCCTCTACCTCCATTCAGGAAACCCACCTAGGATGGATACATTGTCTTCCAAATGAAGAGCCTCTAATAACCATTCATCTTCTTGCCCCTTCTCAGACAGAAAGGCTTATGTTCCACAGAGGAACAAATGCTGCATCATATAGTAGAGAATTTCATAGTTTATTTTGATCATATTCATCCCCTCCCACAACTCTTCCCAGATCCCCCCCCCAAACTTTATGATCGTGTGCCTCTCTCCTCTCCTTTCCACCCCTCCCTTTCCCTCCTCTCTTCTCCCGCCCCCTCCCCTCCCCCATGGAGTCCAGTTTTTATCAGCTAACAGCATCAGAGACCCAGGGCCTGTGAGAGCCCTTTTCAGCTGAATGTGGTCAAAGCCTGACTGCCCAGGCCCAAGATCCACTCTGTCCCTCCTCACAGGCTTACAGTGGAGGACTACCATGCAGCTGCCCTGAAATGTTAGGAAGGAGAAACGACTGACTGGCCTGTCACAAATGTCCTTTTTGTCAAAACACAGCAGCACAGTCTTTCTCCCTGCCTGTTATGGTTGCACGATGCATGCCCTATTCTGAAACAGTGAAATTATATTCAGGGCAACTTTCGCAGACCCCATGGTTCCCAGGAGCCTCTAGTTTGGTGTGTGAGGATCTGCAGCACAGCCTAGCTATCCTAAAGAAAGCTTGAACAGATATGAGCTCACTGCTGGAGCTAACCATCTGAGGTCACTGCCTTGCCAGCCTCTGACACTTGGTCCAAGTCATGAGCAGAAGGGGGTTTGGTCCTTTGCTATATATTAAAATGATAAATACTGACCCCCCAAAGTCTGGTTGCCCCCAGGGACAAAAGAATCCACATGTAGTCCCAACTGAGTAAAGATGCCAGCAGCCTATAGCTGGGTAGAAGATAGGCAGGGTTTGTGGTTCCTGGGCTTGGGGTTGGAGGCAGAGGACCATGAAGAAGGAGGAGGACAAGATGACATGGGGCAGGAATCATGATAATATGCCCATGAGGGCCGGCCAGTTGGAGTTAAGAGCTGCCCAGGTGGAATATGACAAGTTATAACTCGGGGTTATTGATGGGGAAGTAAGTTTCAATAGAGTGGATATCTGCCCAGCTCTAGTGCTATAAAAGCTTATTATAAATATAAAGGCTGGGAAAGGACATACACAGGCTAGACCTGGGACTCCCTAACAGATGTGCAGCTTGGCTTTCAGGTGGGTCCTGAACAACTGGAGCTGAGGCTATCCCAAAAGCTGTTGCTTATACATGGGTTATGTTCTACCAGCTGGGCTGCCTTGTCTGGCCTCAGTGGGAGAGGAAGCACCTAACCTCACAGAGACGTGATGTGTGTGTGTGTGTGTGTGGCAGGAGGGGGGGTACCCAGGGAACCCCAACCTACTCATAGAGAAGGGGAGGGGGAGGGGAAGATTATGGGAGGCGGTGACCAGGAGGGGGTAGTGAGTGGGATGTAAAGTGAATAAGTAGAAAAAAATTAAATATATATATATACATGAAGGTTGGATGTCTTTTATCTGGGAACTAAATGATCAAAGGCAGGGTATAAACCCCCAAATTGAGATTAAATATTTCCTACAACTCCAGAACTTGCTGCTTTGGGTGCTGGTCTCATTGCTAAGGCCTAAGAAGGCGACCACTCAACGGTCTACATTCCTCACGAGAACATTCCAAGTCTGAGTGCTTACTTCCAAGAACGGCAGCCATGTTCCAGCCTGTCGTATGCCCTTGATCAGGGCCAACCTGAGACCACGGCAAAGGCACACTTGGGGTCCTCCGAGGAGGGGGGCTTCCTGCGTATGGACCTTTGGCAGGTCTCCAGTGCAGTGTTTTATAAAGGTCAGCGAACGCACTAGAAACTAACTAAGGCCTCCCACTGGGGTCTCTCCTGAGGCCCCACTTGGCTGTGGCAGCTGGACGACAGGACATGTGCCCAGGGTGAGCTTGCCAACCCTGCCCTATGACAGCTAGGGCACGTCTTTATAAGAAGTGAAGAATGGGAGTATTTATAAATTATCGCCGGTCTCATCAACAACGCCTTTATCTGAACCAGACTCCTTCGGCGCGAGTCAGGAGCGGCCTGGGTGGGTATGGAGATATGAGTGAGCCCAATACAGGCAGTCATGCTTTTGGCATGGCCAAAAGTCTTCAGAGCTCTTCAAAGTTCTTCTCAACACTAATTCTAGAATTCTAAGAACTGTGACTCAGTATGTATTGAATTTCCATGAAAAAAGAAGGAAACGATGCTTAAATTCTAGAAAACCAGAAATGTCCTAAATCTGGGTCATACCCATGAGAAAGAGAGTGAGGGAGAGACCTAAAACATTAAAGTTCCCATTAAATCCACTCAACATGCTCAAGTCCTGTTGACGTCCATGTAAATATAAACATAAACAACATGTGTCATGGTCAGAGTTACCAATCATACAATAATCACGCTCACAGACAAGTGAAGACTTAGAGTTTGCAGATTCTTTTTCAAAAAGAAATGCTGTGCTCTCAACAAATGCAATACGCCAACCAAGTTCCAAAGCTGTCACAGAAGCGGAGATGGGGGGATCCTAATCCATGGGGGACTTGGTTTTAGTCAAGACAGAACCCCAGCATCCAAGGCACTCCTCTGTGTGAACAACCACACCTCACCACACCAAGGAAGAGGTGGTAAATGCACAGCCCAGAACAGAGGATGGCTTAAGGGTTTCCAAGCAGTTGCTGTGAACTCCAGGAGGCAACGACTGCAGCTTATGGTCAACACTGAGGGAATTACGTGGCTAAGAGGAGAGGTGAATGGAGAGAGAGGAGCAAAGAGGGGAGAAGGGATCACCAACTCTGGAGAGAGGGGAGAGGGATCACCACCTCTGGAGAGAGGGGAGAGGGATCACCACCTCTGGAGAGAAGGGAGAGGGATCACCACCTCTGGACAGCAAGAGTAGTGATCTAGGTACAGAATATGGGGGTTTGTCCTGATTCTCAGCTCAGTTGGGACCCAAAGCATACAGTGTAAGGTGCTCCCTGGAACATATGGTCACATGCTAAACCACGGGATGAGCAGACCCTCCAGGGAAATGCCTGGCTGTGCAGTGTCTCAGAGACTGTGTGCAAGAGACTTGGCCGTCTGGGGGCCCTGAATCTTGGAACTGACTGAAGCTCATTCACCAGCACAGTCCAGATGGTTCTCACAAAGAACTTCCATGTGTTTGTCTCAGTCTATGCCCTCAAAACCGGGAAGTGGTGTGCATACCAATCTTCTTCCCTCTTTGAGCCATGAGTTGATGGTAATGAAGCCTACAATGTTCCATGCTGCCTTATTGGGAAATTGGCAGAACCCTGGAAATCATAGGAGAAGGGCCAAGGAAAAGTAAGGACCCCCGCTCACTGTACACTCACACACTCTGCTGGTTTGAATAGGCTTGGCCCTATTGGGAGGTGTGGCCTTGATGGAGTGGGTGTGGCCTTGTTGGAGTGGGTGTGGTCTTGTTGGAGGAAGTCTGTCATTGTTGGGGTCAATGTTGAGACTTTCCTTCTACATGCCCAGAGGCCAGTCTGTTATCAGCCTTCAGATGAAGATGTAGAACTCTTCCTCCTGCACCATGCCTGCCTGGATGCTGCCATGCTCCCGCCTTGATGATGATGGACTGAATCTCTGAACCTGTAAGCCAACCCCAACTAAATGTTGTCTTTATAAGTGTTGCCTTTGTCATGGTATCTATTCACAGCATTAAAACCCTAACTAAGACATATAAAAATGCACAATGAGGTTGTTCAAAATGAATCTGTAGAGACCAACTATGGTATCTTTGTTTCCTGAGGCAGAGGCCTTAGCTGGGATAAGCATGAACCTCTAGCCTCCCCTTGGGGACATCAGGACTGAGCCTATGGTACTATGAGGCTGTGTCATGGAAGCAGACTATGCCTCTGGAAGGCACGAAAGGTTCAAACCCTCTGAGGAACAAACCCTGCACATAAAGTGCCTGGATTGACTCCCCACAGGATACATCTTAGCTGTGGCTCCGCACAAATCCAAGACATGAGAAGCCAGTGGTCCCATGTTAAGTGCGCATGCATTGTGTCACACGAGTCCTTACAGAAAATGAGCCCAAGTGGCTGGTGTCCTCAGCAGATCATCAGAACAGAAGTGGATGAAATGTGGCAAATCACTTTCAGTACAAAGGGCACTTGAAGTCAACATTCATCTTCCTTCTCTAAGCATGCCCTATAACAGTGACTTTTCATCCTCAGTTCCTATAAAGATGATAACGGTTTTGAAATTTTAACAGATTAAAAGCAAAACATATTCATAGAAAGGAAATAAAAACATTTAAACAGAAAAACACATAGGATTCCCCACACACACACACACTCCTGGAAAGCTTCAAAAAGATTATCAGGTGGATATAAGACAAAATGGGTCTTATAAATTCTGAAATCTGTCCCCTGAGGTCCTTACTCAGAGGAATTCCTTTCCCTGCCCCACTGTTTCAGGAAAGCACAGGTGGAGGTGGCAGCTATTTGAAGAAAAGCTCACTGTCTATGCACTGAGGAAGGGGATTCCAGAGAGCTTTCTGAGGATAAATGCATGGCATCTTTGTTCCTGTGGAAAGTCTGACTAGTGCCACTGGATGCCACGTTCCTCAGAACTCAACTGATTGTCTGTACAACGTTAATCCTAGAGCCTGCTGGTGCTGCTGCCCAGCTAAGATTTGTGTCGTATAGTTTAATAAATAATAACCTCAGATCTAGGGCATCAAGTGTCTTAAGATATCATTCTCTGCCTTATTACTTTGAAACAGGGGCTCTCTCTGAACCAGAAGCCTGCTATTCCAGCTAGGCTGGAAAAGGGCAGTAAGCTCTGGAATGCCCTGTCTCTGCCCTCTAAGTACTGGGGTTACAGTACAATCAGTACAAACAGTATCTTTAGATACAGTACTAGGAGCCACACAGTGCAGATTCTCGGCCTTGTAAGCCACAAACCCTGTCTGTCACAACTGCTAACTGTAACATGTGTGCTTGTGTGTCGGAGTGGCTATGTCCTAACTCCCCTAACTCCCCACTGTCATTGGCCAACCCCATCTGAAGGGTTTTCTCTCGTGTCCCAGTCAACCTCATTTTTCTTCGAGCATGGGCAACCCTAAGCACACTCCCCTCATGTTTCCAATTGCCTCAAGTGATGGGTTCTATCAGCATTTCCTATATGGGGCAAATAGGAGAGAGCATCGGATGAGCTGGCGCAGACTCACAACTGTATCAACACGTGCAGCCGCTGTTTTCTTCACAATGAAACTTAAGTCTGTTTGTATACATGAAAAAAATAATTTTTCAAACCTCGTGCATCTTCTCTCAGACATGGAAGACAAGGACTAGATGTGGGTTTGGAGCAAGTGGAGAAACTCAATTGTAGTTACCCCTTATCAAAGTAGATCCTGGAAGATCTGGCCAGCGGTGGTAAATACACCACACACACACACACACACACACACACACACACACACACACACACACGCTCATACACACACACACTCACTCACACACACACACACACACATACGCTCACACACACACACACGCTCACACACACCACACACACACGCTCACACGCTCACACACTCACACACATACACACACACTGTATCTATATATGCATATGGAAAGAGAGGGAGAGATGGAGGGGAGGGAGAGAGAAAGAGAGGGCAGAGGAGAGAGAGAGAGAGAGAATGTTAAAATATGGTTACTCCCATAATGGGGCACTTCCTATATACCATAGGTTAACACTTAAAAATTCAGTTGCTAGGAATGGGTTTCTTCTTTTGGACTTGTTGACCAGCTAGGCCACATCTAAATAGTATAGGATATTGCCAGTGCTATTGGCTACTATCCAGAACTTGATGGTAACTTGTTATTGATGAAGACACCACATATTTGAGTCCCAGAATATGGAGATATCAAGCTAGTTCTGACCTGAAAGCGTTATCCCTACTGTCTAGTTGTCATGGTGCTAAAAGGTGCTATGCAAATTTCCAAGGGAGAAAACCCACCAGTCTCACCCACCCGTGAGCCACGGTAAGGACAGGTCGGGGAGGATAGGCCCACTGGCACCCTAGTGGCATGAACTTCATAGGAGTAACCAAACACTTTCTGGCTGGATTTAAGTGCTATGCTACACAATGAAACCAATATCTGACACCACTCTTGGGCCAATAACCTGTGACTAGACAAGGTCAGAAGCCACAGGCAAAACCTACTAATATATTCAGATGAACAGACAGAGTACTAAACTGACTCCTAATGATTCATTGTTACCCCCCCCCCCCCCCAAGACTAAGGCATCTCTCAACTTCCATCCGAGAAGCTTCTTCCTGCAGGAGATGATGATTTACACAGGGACCCAGAACCGCCAAGGTGCATAGAAAGAGAGACTACAGGATGTTCGGTCCTAAATGGAACATGTATACTGCACATCACCATTACCACCACCACCACCACCACCACTATCACCACTATCATCACCACCACCACCACCACCACCACCATCACCACCACCACCATCATCACCACCACCACCACCACCACCACCACCACCACCACCACACCCAGGCCGAGTCTTACTGACCATTGAAAAAGAGGTGAAAAACTGCTAGATCCAAGGGTGGTAAATGGATACAGGGAAGCAGTGCCCTCCGGACATGACAGGGCAGCTGCACACATATCTGTCAGCTTACAGTAGCTAAGAGAGCATGCACACACCCTGTGCAAGCTCATGACGTGCCAAGCATGGAGAGGGAAGGTAGATGTGAAACCTCACCCCTAACTGAGCTATTAGCAACTGAGAGCCATTGGGAAATGGAGAGCCAGACCACGTAGGAGTGCTGCCACCCATAGATCAACCACACTCCATTGGAAGGCCACCCTTCCCTGCTGTGAATGGATGGGCAGCATAGACTGCACTGGATGGGTATATAAAGAGGGGGGAGGAAAGGAGGAAGTGGGTCTGGGAGAGGTCAGAGGGTGTACGTATGGTTCAAACTCAATGTATGAAATTATATATTGTTTTTGTTCTCCCTCCAAACCACCCTCCCTTTCCCTCTTTCAAATTCATGGCCTCCTATTTTTCATTACCTGTTATTACAAATGCATGTGTATGGGTGTATGACAGAGTATGTTCTTAAATACATAAATATAAGCTGTTTATTTTGTATAATGTCACTTGTTTGAATAGGTTTTCAGGACTGACCACTTGGTGTGAGATAACCAATTGGTTAGTTCTTCCCTACAGAAAACTATTTTCAAAGAACTAATTTTAAAAAAAAAAAAAAGAACTAATTTCGAAAGAGACAATTTCTACTTCTACACTGTTAACACTTTGTGATTACCCAGCTCTACTATACAACTGCCTTCAAAAGACCCCATTATATTCTTCTGTGGTCATTGGTGACAGGGTTTCTCTGGGTAACATCCCTGGCTGTCCTGGAACTCAATGTGTAGATCAGGCTGGCCTTGAACTCACAAAGATCCGCTTGCCCCTGCCTCCTTAGTGCTGGGATTAAAGTGGTTTACCACCACCACCACCACCACCACCACCACCACCACCACCACCATGCTCTGTTAAACTCTTAAAGAAAATAAAAAAGCTCAGGTTGGGCCTGAAGGGAGAGGGAAGCTCATGCCCTCGCACCATGGGACTGCCACCAGCTCCTGCCAGTCGGCGTGGTTCATCCTGAACTCAAAGGGTTTTTTTAAACATCACTTGGTCATTTAAACTCACCTAAATAAGAACAGTTATACATTGGAAAGCAACAAAGCTATAAATCAGGCTCTTTTCCCCTTTCTCAGGAACCCAGGATTCAGACCTTTGTCAGTCCAGCAGAGTCTGAATGGGCAAACTGAATCACAGTAGGAAACAACTTGTCTTGGCCAAAGTCAAAATAAAATATACAATAAAGAAGAGAACACGAGAGAAGACATCGCAACGGGGTAGAGAAGGCCACCGTTCCTTACATCCAAGGGGCTCATCTGAGAGCTGTGGGTACAGGATGTCACATGATCTCACTGTGGGTGAGGAGAGAGCCCTGCGGAAGTGAACTTGTGCCAACAACATGGCGCTGAAGTACATCTTCTTCTGCCTATCGGATGCTAAGTGCATTCTTTCATTCATACTTGGTTTAACCACAAATAGTTGGTAATGTCCCAAAAAGATCATGCAAACCACATTGCTGGGGGAAGCAGGGTGATTCCTGAGTTTAGTCCCTCCTCAGAGCTGAACGGAGCTCTATGCTGTGGGTTACTACCACAGGGTCTTGGAATGTTTGTGCTTAAAACTTGCATTCTTGGTGAATCTACTGAGCCTACCTCTGACACTCTTGAGTGTTTGTTTACTTACAGTTTCCTTTCTACCAAAAGTGTAGTCTTCTGCCTCAGTAGAGAAGATACATCATTTCGCTACAGTCAGCACACCAAAAGCAGCCATCGTTTGGACGCCTGGCCCTCTCTCATGGGTCCTGTGATTCCTACCCAGTGATTAGAGACAAGTAGAGGCTCCTTCTATGACTCTGAACTCTCTGTACTCAAGCCCAGCAAAAGGCTATAAACACTGGATTTCTCTCCACATTAAATCAGTTCCTAAGCTGGGATGTCAAGTCAGCCATTCTACAAAGCAGCCTCCAAGACCTCCTCAGAACGAGAAACATGGATGTGGTAAGGAAGCTAGCCCATACATTCAAATGCATAAAACATGTGATAACCCCCACAGGGAACCTGTGGCGATTTGTGCACAGAAATAGGGTTGCACTGCACAACACAGAATTCTGGTGACCTGTTGTGATGATTAGTTTTGTCAACTTGACACAATCTAGGGTCACCTGGGAAGAGAGTCTCAGGGAGGGATGGTCTGGGTCAGGTTGGCCTGTGGGCGTGTCTGTAGGGATTGTCTTGTTACATTAATTGATATGGGAAGGGCTGGGGAAGGCGCTCGCCCCGCAGCTGTCCCAGGTCATCTCTGTCCCAGCGGTTCCCTCTATCATCCTATACAGTGAAAGCACAAGTGTCCTCAAGTCTCCAAGGTCCTCCCATCTGGTCACAAGTAAGAAGAAAGGATATTAAAGGTCCTGTGCATTACAAAACCCCACAGACAATGATTTGAACCCTGACCAAGGCAAGACATATGTTGCAGATTTAAACCTAGGAGAGCTAAACATCCTCACTTTGGAGTCAAAATGTTCTTCAATGTCCTTACTGTGAGTGATCAACTTAAAATGTTCAGATCTGCTGTCTTACGGTCACCAATTAGTCACTGGCCAGGCTGATGTACAGTGTGCATGCGTGCATGTGTGCGTGTGTGCATGCGTGTGTGTGTGTGAGAGAGAGAGAGAGAGTGCGCACGCACATGTGTGTGTGAGTGCACATGCACGTGTGTATGCATGCAAATGCGTGCGTGTGCATGCACGCGCATGCATGTACATGTGTGTGTGAGAGTGTGTGTGTGTGTGAGTGTGTGTGTGTGTGTGTGAGAGAGAGAGAGAGAGAGCGAGCACACATGTGTGTGAGTGCACATGCACGTGTGTGCGTGCAAATGCGTGCGTGTGCATGCACGCGCATGCATGTACATGTGTGTGTGTGAGTGTGTGTGTGTGAGTGTGTGTGTGTGTTAACACTAGACAGCCACATTGTCAGCCTTTATAATTCTGAGCCTGCATTTCATGCCTCACAAGTGAAGTAGATGACTCTGCTTGTGAATGTCCCAGAACGCTGAGGAACAAGCGGGTGTGTGCTACGGAGGCCTGGTGAGAAGAAACCTGCTTATGAAGATGCAGGAGCTTCACAGAGACCAGTGTGGGTTCAGCCCACGACAAAGTACGCAGAAGAAAAAGGTGGTCCCATCCAGACATGATCCATTCCTACTATCTTAGAAATAAAGCCATCCTGGTGGTTTTATTGCCTCTCCAACAAGCTAACACATACTTAGAATTCAGAGGCCCAGACACACAGCTGGTACTATCTCAGGGAGAGGTGCGTCTCAGCCATCTTCCAGGGCCGAGTCTACTCTGGACTTGAATATTTTCCAGACACACTGGAGTAGATTTTATATCCTTTTGACCTTCATCCTTTGCTTTTAAATGCCACTAATCTGTCTAAATTTGGGACAACATCAGCATAATCACCTTTTCTAAACTTCAATTGATGATAATTCTCGTTTCAAAATTTACCAGGAGGGTAAAGAGGGAAATATAGTTTTAGATTTCTCTGTGATGTGTGACGAGGCCTTAATGTCTTTGATCTGACATGAAAGCATTCCTCTGGCCTCAGACCCCAGCAGGTTCAGGACCAGCACAGAGGTTCAGACTCTGGCTCTGATCTACATTCGCTACAGATCCTCTATCCTGCCCTGGAGAGGGAAAGGCTTCACGCAGTGTTTATCATCACAGTCTTGTCTACAGACTGCCATTTGACTACAGCTTCTTCAACACCACTTTTTTCAGGGGGTATCAACCCAGAGACCAAAGCTTTAGCAGAACACCCCGAGTCACTAAGGAAGGAGAGGACAGTAGTGAGGTGATCTGAAAGAGAGGTGCTATGTGTTGTAAGACACAACTCCGAGGCTCCTCTATGGGAGATAAGCTTGGGATCTGTACATGGAAAGGCGGGGGGGCTACTGCTTGGCAGGGGACACCCAGGACCCTTCCCCTGCCACATCCACAGCAGCTGGACTCTGTTCATTGAATCTCCAATTATTAATTAATGTGACCGTCTTTACTGAATATTGTTGTGGAAAGAATACAATAATCCCTATTACCTTAAACATAAATCTGATATTACACACTGTATATAGCCAAGGCAAAAAATAGAGCCTCCATATACTGAACTTTCAAGTACTCCTTTGTTTCCAGTAAGATAGCCTTTAGTCAGACCTCTGCAATGCCACAGCACACCAGTCCCAGAGAATGGGATTATTACATACTTGGGGTTTGTGTGTGGTGTGGTGTGTGTGTGTGTGTGTGTGTGTGTTTTCAAGATAGGACTTCTTTGTGTAACCCTGACTATCCTGGAACTTGCTCTACACACCAGGCTGGCCTTGAACTCACAGAGATCTGCCTGCCTCTGCTACTCAGGTCCTGGGATTAAAGGTATGCACAATGCCACCCCCCAACCCAGGCACATACCTGTTTTTAACTTGGGCCCACAATTATTTAGTCAAGTTCACTATGTATTTCACTTAACAAAATCACATGACAGATATGAGTAAATGTTTCTTGGAAAGTGCTGTTCATATCTGTACTATTGTACCTTCTCCAACACCATAAGGACAATAGTAACACCTAACATGGAAAGATTTAAGTCGTACATAGGTCAGCACTAGCTGCCTAACCTGGGGAAGCACCCACCCCCTCCCCCCACCCCTCCCCTACCCCTCCCCCTGCTCCCATCCTCCTCCCCCCTCCCCCCCCACTCCCCTCCCCCCCACTCCCCTACCCCCAATAATGATGGGCATCAACTATCACCTCCAAAAATAGACGGTGGGGAGGAAACGTCTCTGTACCTACTTATTTCTAAGACAACAAGCATCTTTTCTAGGATGAAATATGAATTTGGGGGCTAATTTTGTTCCCTCCTTGAAAGGGCCAGGAGAAAATATGTAATTAGACTCGGTGCCTATGCAGGCTCTGAGGAAAGTCGGCTGCCAAGATTTGTCAGCATGATCAAGTCCCACAGAGGATTCAAAGAATCACCTGGGCCTGGAGACTATGCTCACTGAGTTCAGACACATTTCTCAGCATGTGTTCCATAAGCCCTCCCAGCTCTTATTACATTTAGTTGAAACCCAAAATTCCCCGCAGTTATTTTCAGATTTTCTCATGATGACAGCTCAGAAATCAGAGGAAACTGATTATAGGCAGTGTTGCTGCCTATAAACCCTGTAGGCGTACACTGTGGCCTGCCAGGCTCATCAGAAGGAGGTGCTCGTCAGAATGGTTTTATGGCATGTGACACAGTCTGATCTGCCAGGGCCAAGCTCTCCTACGGGCATGATGTCATCCCTGAGCACTGAGAAGGGGGTATGCCAAACAGGGAGGTGTGAGAGTGGGAAACGCACCACAGACTTCAAAAGTATGGAGGAAGAAAAGATGAAAAAATACCTTATTAATGTTCTAATGGTTTTATGTAAACGTAATGACCTTAAGGGGCCAGAAAGTAAAAAGAAACACTGTTCAGATCAATGTTACTTGTTTCTCTTTACCCTTTATGATACAGATACTAAAATTTCAAAGTATTTACATACTTTTAATCCCACCCTATCAGAATTCAAGCCACCAAGAGATGGTTTATTTGAACACCTGCTAAACCATTACAGTTTTGTGAATGTTTTGGAAACATGTAGGCCTGCATTTCCAGAGAGGAAAAGAATTTCCCTTTTAGTCTGCCTGCATGCCCACAAATGGGGAGCTCTAAGGACATCTGGGCTGGTTCGGATCCAAGGGAAGGCGCTCCAGACTCAGAAAGGTGTCCTGACAGGACAGCCTCAAGCATGCATGCTGGGGTCATGGGTCACTAGACATGTTTTCTATGCAGATCCTTAAACTGCAAATCAAAAATGCAACAAGAAAAAAAAAAACCAGAAACTCAGGACCACTTTCCTAAGCACACTAGTATCCCCTTGGCTTTCATGATGTCATATTAAATTGTATGTGTGAGGGCAATCAGCCTTCATCAGTATTTTACACATGGGAAGCTATAACCTTACTGTCCCTGTCCCTTCCTCAGTCAATACCGTGAAGTAAGCAGTTTCTTTATGAACACACACACATACACACACACACACACACACACAAAGAGAGAGAGCTACAAAATTCTCTCACTTCCTTGTGTGTATCTTCTTTTAACTTTATATTTACAGTGTGGTAAAAGGTTGCATGAGATAGATTTCTATTTCTCCCCAGACAGGCTATAAGGAAGTAACACACACACACACACACACACACACACACACACACACACTTAAGGAACCAGAGCTAAATGCTGACCCCAAACTTGTACTGTCAAAGACTATGGGGGGTTTCTGGAGCTGGAGTGGATGCATATTTGCATTGTGAGACAGTCCTGCGTTATGGGGGCCAGGGAGAGAATTTTGAAGTTTGAATGTAGAATGTCCACCATAATAAGCTCCATGCATTTGGAGCTCAATGTCCCTGATGATGATGATGATGATGATGATGATGATGATACTGTTTTGGAAGGGGGAGGAACCTCTAGGCGGTAGGGCCTCACTGGATGAAATAGATCACCGGAAGTGATCTTTGAGGTCTGATAGCCTAGCTTCACTCCTTGGCTTGATACGTATGAGCCTGACTGCCTCATGCTCCGCCTCCACACTTTCCCCACAACGATCAACTTGTACTTACTCAAACTCTAATCCAAGAGAAGAAAAAAAGAGCCTTTCCTCTATTAACTTGGTTTGCATTGGGTATGTGATCACAGATATATCTAGATATAGATACAGATATATTCTAATAGGTTAAAAGAACTCTATGTTATTCTGAAGTCTAATTGAAGTCCAATTAGAGCACAAAACCCAAATGTATTGTAAAACATTTCCATTACATTTAGGATTTTGTTCGAGTATTTTTTTATACTCCTGATATAAATATCATCCCTAAAGCTTACTGCCTGAGTCTGCTCACCTACACCTGGTCCTGAAAACTTCTAGCCTCCATACAATCTAATCAAGACCTAGAATGTTTTCAGCCTCTGAGACTTACTGCTGAATAAGCTCACCCTTTCTAGTTCTTTCTGAGCTCTGACCGGCTGGTTCAAGTCAGCCCTTTGGCTCAAAACTAATCTCAATACTGACTGACTCAATCAGGCTTCTCCCTCAGCCTCTGACTGAATTGTTCTGCTTGGCCTCAGACTAACTTTAGCAATATGTTCTAATCTTCTGGCTCCTTCTCATTCTCTGGTTCCTTTTGTCTTCACCTGTGTCTAGCTTGTTCTGTCTCTACAACCTGTCTCTGTACAACTGTCCCAGTAAAACTGTCTCCTTCTTCCTCTCTTTCCGCTTAAGTAGCCTCTCTCCTAAGAGTTGGGCAGATCCTATTCTGTCAAAGCTTTCTCTGATTTGTCATTTTGCCTGCCACTCAATTAGACCTCACTTTCAAACACAGGTGCTTCCTTCTACAAACAAACTTTACCTCATCGTTTGGGATTAAATCTGAGTATTAAGGGCATGTCTGTATTTCAGCCAGAGAGATTAAAAGTGTGTGTGTGTGTGTGTGTGTGAGAGAGAGAGAGAGAGAGAGAGAGAGAGAGAGAGAGAGAGAGAGAGAGAGAGAGAGAGACCACAACTAGAAACAGGTTTGTCCAGTAAACAATACAATCTCCGAGTTCACAAAGTTATCAATGATCCCTTAACAGGTTTTGTTGTTGTTGCTGTTGTGTTGTGTTGTTTCTGGTTTGGTTTGGTTTGGTTTTGTGCCATTTTAGTCAATGTTTAAAGAGCCCCAGATTTCAAGAAGGATGTCAGCTCTGGTCAAACCTTGCCCTCTGCAGTGCTGCTGGCACCACAGTTGTGTCAATGGGAACAGCCCCCAGAGACTCTGATGTTTGAATACTTGGAATCCCCATTTGGTGCAGCTACTTGGGTAGGTTTAAGAGGCATGGCTTGCTAGAGAAAGTATATTATTGGGGAGGGAGGCTTTGGGGTTTCAAAAGCCTCATGACATTCCCTGTGCGCCCTCTCTGCTTGGTGCTTGCAGAGATAGAAATCCTCAGCTCCCAGTTCCAGCTGCTATGTTTGCACCCTGCTGTGATGCCATCTCACCATTATGGACACCCTAACGCTCTAGAACCAATCAGAAGCCGAACTAGTTGTTCTTCCTTCTACAAACTGCCTTTGTCATACTGTTTGGTCACAGCAGTAGAAAAATAACAAATACTGCCACAGGGACCCATACCTGGCTGGCAAGGGTGAACAGACCCTTGTGAAGTGACCCTCTCGCTGGACCATGAGTGGCAGGTCATAGATAAGGAGCACATCCTCAAGAGACCTGTAACATGCGGTCAGTCCTGACGCTTGTTAGTTGAACAAGTGAACTCCAGTCAAAGAGGAGGTTCTGCTGGAGACCCTGTGCCCACATTAGAAGTCTCTCATCCAAGTCTCATAAGATTTATGGTGATCTTTGAGATGAAAGAGGTTTAGAAGTGCAAATGACTGTCAATATGAATATTAATAGCAGGGTATTAATAACTGAAGTTGTGTGCCAAACCCTCAGCTCTTGATTACACAGAGCGGAGCTCAGGCCAAACCAAAGACGTCTCAACTCCAAGCCAAGGGATCTACTGGAGACCAGATCCCAAAAGGGCGGAAAACATCCCCAGTGTCTGACTAGAAAAGTGTGATAAAAACCGGTCACTACAGGCTTACACAGCCTGTCCTTCCCCAGAGTCCTCCAATACAGTCTGACCTGTGAAGGACACTGGAACCACACTCCTGAATAAGGTCGGGTCGATGAATAAATGAGAGAGGGAAGGAAGGAGTTTGGACCTGAAGAGGAAAATACAAACAGGGAAGTAAAGATTCCAATGTTCTTCTGGATTTTGCCTACTCCACAGAAAGTAAATTATAGGACTTCTTTTTCTGTTAAAATTGCAAATCAGAACTGTTCTACAAGCTGTGGATTCATCAGAAACATTTTTAACTGCCATAGCTGCTCATTACAAATATCTGGGACTAAAATGAACAGCAGCTGCCCTACCAGACTGTCTATGACCACGTCTCATAGCTCGGAGACTCAAAACACTCTAGGGTACGCGCTGCTCCAATCACGAACGTACTTTGCAGACTTTGAAATTATCCTTTTCACGGTTTTAAATGCTGGGGCTTTTGCCTGACTAATGCCATTTTTAATTATACGGAATCAAGTATTTTTATTGTAATCTAATGGGGTCTATTACTCATCAAAATGGCTCTAGTCAGCAACAATATTCCCCAGAATCAATCACTCAACCCTTCTCTCATTCCAGAGAGGCAGCAGCCTGCACGTGCAATTGTACACAATTAGCGATATCACGTCTTGCCAATTTTCTCAGAAAGACACCAAGTGCCATCGAGGAGCCCTCATTATGATTCCTTGCAATGGGGTCTTGACAGCGGCCCAAACGTGACGGATGGAGCTGTGAGCTCAAGCCAGGCACACTATTCCCTCTGGGCCCAGCACAAGCTTTACACAGGTGGTACAGTGGGATGGAGCTGCTGTACGGAAGGTCAGCATCTCCAGGTCCTAGAGCAAGCAGGCAGAAGAACTAGTACTTCACCCTCAGTGACAACACCGTGCTCCCATTACACAAGGAGACATACATAAAAGCTGATAAAGACACAGCAGGTGACCAAGGGAGAGTGTCCCTTCCTCTAGCTTAGATCCCACACTTTCATAAAGCAACCTGCCCAGAACCATTTATCTTACATAAATCTGGTTAAGGGGATTGAGCCATCTTAAAAAATCCCAAAGATACATAGAAATCATCTATTCCCCAAAGCTTGTATTCAGAGATGTGAACTCCCGAGCCAATTACTAAGTATAAATAGAGCTTTGTTAAAATCCTAAGTATGCTTGTAAATGTGTATGCATATATGCAGAGGTATGTATGCAGAGGTATGTATTGATATGTATTAGTGACAAAGTGAATGATAAATAGGTCATCCTCCAATGCTGGACATTTTGCCTAAAAAGTGTTCATTGGTTTCCAAATAAGAGAAATTAATATTACTAAACCAAGTACCATAAAACCTAGAAGCCGAGAAATGTACTAGAAAGGTCACTCGGTGGACAGTGGACAAATCGGTCTTTTTTGAGAATGGTAATCAATAGCAAGCGACGAGACCTTGGTGTGCCCCTCTTGAATAATTGACAAGGCATCTTTTTTGGACTATTTACAGGACTATGTTTAGCATTCCATTTAGTGCTGCAAAATAATTCACTCAAGTGTTGACTCCCTATCTCCTCTATTAACCAGGTGGCAGACGGCAAGTAACAGGTGCAGAGCTGGTGTGTCTTTGTGTGACCATCCAAGGACTATCCTTCATTCGACCCTAGTGACAGAAAGGTTGCCTGTCAATGCAGCCCTGATACCACCCATCGCCTAGTACAAAGTCTGGGGGGGAGGGGCACGTCCAGCACACAGAGCTGAAGCACCTCTCTGGGCTTCCCTCCTTCCTGCAAGCTTCTCGGTGTCATCCTAAGGCCCTTGTCCCAGGAAATGCGCATTCTGTCTGTTTCCTCCCAGAACCTCCAGGAAGGCGCTAGCCACTCCACCTCTTAAGGGGCAAAAGAGACTCCCTCCAGGTCTATAGAGAGGAGATGGGTATTCTTAGAAACAAGAAGGAACCTATTTGGACAGAAAGCCCTTGTTAGAAACCTGAAAGGCCCTAAGGTAGAGACAGTAAGGTGTGGGAAGGAAGATATCCGGAAGATGGTGAAAACCAAACACTCTGACTAACAAAACAGGCTGACAGATAGTTAGCAGCAAGAGGAGGCAGGAGAGGGCAGAGGAGGGGACAGCAAGGAATGGGAGAAGAAGGGAGAAAGGGGAAAGAGAACAAGAAAAGTCTGCCCGGACTTGGACTGACCAGGGTCAATAGACACGCTAATGTGTACAACATAGGGTCTGGGGCACAGAGGCGTCACCCTATGCGAAGAACCACAGGCAACTAAGGAGCCCTGAAAGGAAGAGCCAGAGTCCTCCTCAGGAAAGAGCGCACCAATCAGTTATCTAATACCAAATGGGCATCCCTGAAAACACACGAACAGGTAATGCACAGACTGAGCAGGCTGCATCTCTATATCTAAGAATATATATGTATATACATACTGGGATGTTTGTTCTAGTTTGTCAACTTGACTACATCTGGAATTACCTAAAACCTAAAATTTTTCCAGGCACACCTGTGATCCCTTTGCTTAATCATTTGAGGTGAGAAGATCCTTGAGGTGGGAAGACACAGCCCTGATCTGGGCCACACCTTCTGCTGGTAGCCTAAGAACATGGAGGAAGGAAGTTGTTCTCTGCCTGCTTGCTCTGCATTCCATAGCAAGTCCATTCCTTCCCTGGCGTTAGTTAGAGCCCCCTTCTTCAGGATTCCTGCATCTACTGATGAGCAGCCAAGAAATCCAGCCTTGTAGACTGAACTGGATTCTTGGGCCTTCCATTTGCTAGACAGCCACCAATGCTTACCACAGCCTGTAAGCCTTTCTAATAAATCCCTTTCTATACATATGGAGAAAGTCATTCTATACGTTCCATTACTCTAGAGAACCCTGACTAGTATAGATATATGTATACAACAAGAATATGAAAAAGGAGGCCATGAATTGGAAAGAGAGCAAGGAGGGGTATTTGAGAGGGTTTGGAGGGAGAGGGAAAAGGATGTAAGTATATTATAATCTCAAAAATAATAATTAGTAAATAAAATAAAAAGAAATTTTAACTAGAACAAAAAGACAAGGAAGATGCAAGGAAGATAAAAACAGGGAGTGAGAGAGGAGAGGAATCAGAGGACAGAAAAGGGACAAAAAGGGGGTGGAGAAGGGAGGACAGAAGAGGGGAAGAGGAGTCATGGAGAAGGAAAAGGAGGGGAAGAGAGGGTAAGGGAGGAGAGGAGAAGGGAGGGGAAGGGAGGGGAAGAGAAGGGAAGAGAGGGGAGGGAAGGGAAGGAAGGAGAAGAGAGGGGAAAGAAAGGAGAGAAGAGATAGGAAGGGGGGAAGGGAAGGAAGGGGAAGGGAGGGGAGGGAGAGGAAAAGGGAAGGAGGGGGAGAGGAACAGAGGGGAGGGGAAGGGAGGAGATAGGAGGAGAGGAGATGGGATGGAAGGGAGGGGGTGAGAGGAGGAAAGGGTAGGGGAAGGGAGGAGAGGGCTATCCATAATTTTGGGAAGGAAGAATTATTTAAAATAAACAATGCAAATTAAGCTCCTATATGGTCAGGCGGTGGTGGCACATGCCTTTAATCCCAGCACTTGGGAGGCAGAAGCAGGCAAATTTCTGAGTTCAAGGCCAGCCTGGTCTACAGAGTGAGTTCCAGGACAGCCAGGGCTATACAGAGAAACCCTGTCTTGAAAAAACCAAATCCAAAAAACAAACAATAAAAGCTCCTATATGTCTCTCCAGTGCAGGCCCTGACTCTCTAAGAATCCAACCTAATTTGGATGCCTCATGGCGGCCTTGTGCTAAGGGAGGTCAGCTGACCTTGATGTAAATCCCTTGCTGGTGTTAGAACAACTGAGGCCCCAGAGTGGTCCTGGGGGCAAGACGTCTACATGCCCTGAGTTTGTAGGCATCTTAAGCTGCACAAGTTCCAGGCCAGCATAACCTACATTGCAAGATCTTGGAAAAGGAGGGATGGGAAGGGGCCTGGGATGTCGCTCAGTGGTCATAGCACTGCCCAGCATGCACAAAGCCCCAGCTTTGCCTGACCGCCATCATTCCCCAGCACTTTTGATGTCTGGACTCTCTCAGTTCACACAGTCTTCAGAAGCTGGACACTCAAGGGAGAGAGAATTGGAGGTTCCTCAAAAGACTGAAAACAGAACTATCATGTGTGTGACTCGGCAATGCTTATGAATATATACCAAAAAGACAGGAAATCAGTATGCAGAAGAGACATGAGTATTCCAGTGTTTACAGTGACACATTCATGGCAGTCAGCAAGTGGAACTAACCTAGGTGTCCATCAATATATGAACAGGTGGAGAAAATGTGATTCAGGCAAATAGGTGAGGACAGAGATAGATAGATAGATAGATAGATAGATAGATAGATAGATAGATAGATGATGGATGGATGGATGATGGATGGATAGATACATACATATATATATATAGATGCATGCATGCATACATACATATATGCATAGATAGATAGATGCATAATATATAAATACATAGATTGATACACACATAGATACATAGATATATGCATACATGTATAAATACATAGATTGATATAGATACATAGATATAGAGATTGATAATTAGACATATAGATGATAGATAGATACATAGATACACAGATACACAGATATATAGGTCAATACATACATAATTACATATCGATACAAAGATGATCAATAGATGATAGATGATAGATATGAACATAGAGATATAGATACATACATAAATACATAGATACATAAATACATAGATACAAACAGATATGTAAATACATAGATGTTGCTACTTTGTTTCCAACCCAGTTCCCCAGTAAAAGAAAGCTCAACTCAGTTAACAAAACAAGCTAAAAGCCTAGATTGGGCGACCTCCCACTACACTACTCTATTTCCATCTATATTATCCCATATAACTTGCGGTTTCTCCAGGCCACGAGCTTCTCTCCCTCCGATGCCTCTCTGTTTCTCCCCGGTCACTCCTTCCCCTCCAGTTTATTCCCTTTGCTCCTCACCTCGACTCTCAGCTCCTCCCCCTTCCTCCTGCCCAATCATTGGCTCAAGCCTTTATTTGAAAAGTTAAGGTGGGGAGAAGGTTCACAAGGCAACTCCTCATCTGCAGCCCCTCTGAGGAGTGGAATTAGCATCAAAATACAAGCCCAGGGCTATCCACAACACATAGATTGATATATAGATATCATATATCATATATCATATCATATATCATATATCATAGGTGATGATAGATAGAGATAGGAAGATAGATAGATAGATAGATAGATAGATAGATAGATAGATAGATAGATAGATAATCTTGCCATCTGATGTCATTTGACATGATGCCAAATAAACCAGGCACAGAAACACAATAACATGCAAGCTTATTGATCTAAAACCACTGATCTCAAGGAAGCTAAGAATCAAATGGTGATCACTGGAGTCCAGGGAAGAGAAAGGAGGACTGAGAGGAGATGGGCAGCGGGTGGGGAAATTACAGACAGACAAGCGTAGAATGACGATGGTTGACGTGATGGCTATTCCTCGTTGTCAACTTGACTACATCTACAATGAACTACAAGCCAGTATTGGAAGGCTTGTAGACCTGAAATCCAGATCTTGAAGCTGAGAGACATATGTTTCTGACCTTGATTTTGGCATGGAGATCTTGAGGCATAGTGGCTGTGAGTCCCAAGAGACTAAGGCAAGAAGATCCTGAGTTCAAGGTCAGGCTGGGACAAAACAAGTCCCAGATCTAGGCATGGTGGTACCCACCTTTAATCTGGGCCACACCTTCTGCTTGAGATCTACCTAAGGACATTGGAAGAAGGAAGATTCACTCTTCTTTACCTGCTTACACTTACTTGCCAGCACATCTGTTGGAATCTACTTGTACAGAAGACCAGCTGAAACAACTAGCCTTGTGGGACTGGGCAACTACTAGATCCTCGGACTTCCTGCTCAGAGCTGACCATTGTTGGGGAGTTGGACTACAGACTACATACGTCATCATAACAAATTCCCTTACTATATAGACTATCCATAAGTTCAGTGACTCCAGAACCTGACTAATACAGTTGATGTGTTTTACATTTCAAAATAGCTAGTTTTTTAAATCTGCTGAACACAAAGAGAGGGTGAATTTTAAGTTGATAGAGATGCTAATTACCTTTATTTCCTCATTGCACAACACACTAAAACATGATGATCTGTCCTATAAATAGGTACAATTACCAAGTATTAATCAAAAACAAAATAAGGACCTACCCACACCCTCTTGGCTAAGTTCAGCAGGTGACTGCATAAAGAGTCCTAGGCATCAGGGACCTCGCAGAAGCCATTCTTCCCCAGGAGGACCAGGAGTTGGGGGCTCACACTTTCTTCCCTGATCACTTGGAGCCTTAAAGCCCAGCAGGCAGCCCTGTTCTCTCTCTATGGCCCCCATCAGGCTCAGTCATCAACCGTGAATGCTCTTGGATTCCAGGGTGGGCCAGCTATGAGAAGTCATGGGAGACATAGCTGATTCCAAGTCTGGACAAATACCCAAAAATGTGGGTACTGAAATCACGTTCCCTCTGCCCAGCACATTCTGGATAGAACAGGCTATTCAGGAAAATGTTTTATTGGGGGGGGGGGGGGAAGGGAGAAGAATTGATGGGATCAAAGCCAGAGTATTGCACATGTTAGGCAAATGTTCTCCCACTAAGATATTTCTTTAGGTTATATGTGAATTTTTAAAAATAAACCTAAGACCACACATAAAAAAGGTGTTCATAGGGAGATTGGACAGCTGATGAAGAAACAGAAACACAGAGTTTACCAGGCCTCAGAGCCATCAAAAGTCCACCCAGAAGGGTCCAGGAGCACTACAGTTCCAAACAGGAAGAGCAGTAGGCACCAGGCCCACGTGGCTGTCCGAGCAGCCATGGGGCAACGGGTAGAAAACTGAGATTCAAGAACTTCCAGAAGACATGGCAGCATCTGAGAAGGGACACCACCACCGCCAAGACACACACTTGTAGAGGCGAGAGAGAAGACGCCATCCCAACTAAACATACCTAATGGCTTACACAGGGAGCCACCTGACAGGCGATGAGGCCCTCCTGGCAAAGACAGACACGACCCTCAGTGGCTGCTCTGAACACATCTTCAGCTCGCTTCCACCCATCTTTCCTGAGGCTCATACCCCAAATCCACGTTAGCCTTCTTGACAGAGACGTATGGCTAATTCAGGCCTCATAAAGAACCCTCTAGCAGGAAGGCTAGTGGCCTCAGCTGCTGTCCTTACCCCAGTGGTCTTTGCTGGCACTAGGAAAGCCAGGCAGGCAGGAGTCAAAGGTCACTCCTGCCCCTCCTCCAGTTCACTGTCTTGGGGAGAATGCCTAGCAGATGAGGGTTAAAATAGGATCACAAGCTAGCTAGCACTCCCTCCGGGGAGCCAGAAGTTGCTAATTTCAAGGAGCCACAAAAGCAGTTAACTAAAAGAAAACATTTAGCCCACAGAAGGGGAAAACAAGGGAAGTTAAAACGGAGTCAGAGATGCCTCGAAAGAAGAATAATGAAAGAAAAAAGACCTGGACTTCAGCAGACGGGGCTGCTACCGACATCGCCTTCCTTTGGATGACGCTGCCTGGCATCTGGCCACACAGATGGTTCTGCCATGCCACTGACCTGTCCACACACATCCCGATACCACCAGAGGACCTGGCCATCACAGGCATTTTAGATCCACTCCTAGAAGGGCAGCCTAGGGTCACAAAGAAGAGCTTCTCAGCCCACAAGGCTACTAACAGCAACGAAGGCATCTTGTGGTCCCTGGGGCCAGCTTCAGTGCTGATTGTCAAAAGCAATTCGTGGATTAGTTTTAGAGCATAAAGGAGCTGTCAGAGCTAAGGCCAACCACACTTAACAGGCTGTTAATCTTATGGGGGGGGGGAACAAGAATTTCCTGTAATATCTAAATTTAGGGGAAAATACGTTGCTGAAGTTTTGAGGAAAAAATACAGGGGTATTGGTATACACAGATAAAAAGAGCAAACGCATGGTTCACAGAAAGCAAATAGTGAGGAGACAGTGTCTGACTGTGGAACTAGGTGGGGGGGGAGGGGGGTCTGTCTAACTACACATAACAACTGTGCTACTAACCATGAGGTACAACAGACACCAGCCAAGAGAATCAACCATGAACACCAAGCATAGATATCAACTCCAAGGACTCACCGAGTACACCCAACCATGGGCATCAATCAAGAGCATCACTCATGTGTAATCGTCATGCACAGAGAGCAGGTACCAAGCACAAGTACCAATCATGAATACCAAATACATATGTCAAACAGAAGCAACAGCCAAGCACTCACCAAGTACACCCCACCATGAGCATCAGCCCAGAGCATCAACCACATGTAAAGACCATGCACCTAAAGCAGGTACCAAGCACAAGTACCCATCATGAGCCCCAGTCATATGGCTCAACCACATGCACCAACCATGATTATCAACCAGGAGCAACTAATCAATCAATCATCAATCATCAGCATTAATCATTCATACCAAACACGATCACTGACTATGTATGCCAGCCATGAACAACCAACCTTGCATACCATATGTAAACATCAATCAATCACATGCACCAAGCATGTATGTAAGCATGTGTCCTTTCCAAAGGATACAAAGACTATGGTGCAGGAGGGTCAAGAGCCAACGAAGAGGCTATCATGTCTTTAAGCATGAAGATTTCTGCTCATCTGTGTTCTCCACGGGCCTTGTAGTGAGTGATGTGGAAACTGTTTAGTATTTCAGAGCTCTGTGCCTCTGCTCAATAAAAACTTCTACTTCTTTAAAGCAGCAATGTATGGGAATCCTCTCTACCAGCCCACTAATGCAAATCTGTATACATTAAGCACTGATGGTATCACCTTTCAGCCCTGGGCTCTTCCCATTCATACAACTCCAAACACAAAACTGCCAAGGTCCTAACACTGTTGCAACAGTGGATGCTGGGAAGCTCTGTCCTGACCCTTCTCTAAAAGATGCAATTCAATGCAAAAAAAAAAGAATGTAGATGGTACTTGTCTTAATCTGAACCTCTATTTCTGTGATGAAACCCCATGACCAAAAGCAAGTTGGGGAGGAAAGGGTTTATTTGGTTTATACTTCCACATTTAATCCATCATTGAAGGAACTCAGATCAGGAACTCAAATCTGACAGGACCCTGGGGGGCAGGAGCTGATGCAGAGGCTATGGAGGAGTGTCTTGTTCCTCTGCTTTCTTATAGAACCCAGGACCAACAGCCCAGGGGTGGGGCCATCCACGATGGGCTGGGCTGTGACTGATCAACCACTAATTAAGAAAATGTTCTACAGGCTTGCCCACAGTCTGATCTTATGGAGGCACTCTCTTAACTGAGATTTCCTCCTCTTAGATGACTCTAGCCTGTGTCAAGTTGACATCAAACTAGTCAGCCCAGCACCCAAAATCCGCTTGTCACTTTGCACCAAGAGGTAGAGTATGATAGGTTTTAAAATAGCTTTATAGTCCCAGCAACAGCCAGACCAGCAATTATTTGACATTTAAAACCTCTAAGCCTTCATTTTTCTCCCACATACACTTTATCCCTGCACATTTTAAAAAAAAATAATTTTCTACATAATAAATACCTGTGATTTCCTTGAATTACTTTGGAATAGATATTCCACACGTGTAAAGCCTTGCAAAAGATAGGGTGTCCTTCAAAGTGGCTGTTCCTGGCCCCCCAAGAGCTTTTCTTGGTGGTTAGCAATTGTTTGAGGAATGTTGGAATGTTCAAATCCAACAGTATCATTGGCAGGCAAACCTGCAGAAGTTGCACCAATGGCCTTTTTGAAAGCAAAAACAACTTCTTCATTGAAGCTCACTGACTCTGACGACATTTGTTATACCTCCTAGGCCCCCTCTGACATAGAACAACGCTTCCCTACTTCCTTCCTTCTCTCCAGTACTTCTGGATTCATCCCAGTAAAACAAGTGTGACAATCCTTTGCTAATGTGGCTCAAATGCATAAGGAGAGATCCAGAGAATTTCACTAATGATGGTGGTGATGCTGAAAGATGATTTCCAAATCAAAGGAAGCCTCAAGCAACGTGCTAGACACACCTGCGCTCTACTGATGTAGCTGCTACGGGAAGGCCTCTGTCTCTTAATCACACGGCATGTTGGGAGTGACTGACCACACAAGGACCAGCAGTGACCATGACCCACCTCTGACAAGCATGTCCTCTGTAACAAATCTGCAGCTGCAGAAGAAACCAAGCAATGCAGTCTACTGTTGGCTATGTAAGACCCCAAGTACCATCCCCAGTCCCTAAAAGGGAACAAAAGACACGAGGGAGGGTGGGAGAAGGAGAGAGAGGAGGAAAGGAGGACCTCCCTTGACACTTCACATTCCCTCTCCATGAAAAATCCAGAATGCAGAAGCACAAAGTCCTCATGTGGCAAATCCATCTAAAAGAAGAAACAGTAAGAATCAGCTACAGTTCCCACCAATGCCACGCCCTCCATCGGTAATCCCTGCCCTGGGAGGTTAGGGGTGTTGTGGTAGAGCTCTTGCATAGCATGTGCAAGACCCTTAAATAAATCCTTAGCACTGGAAATGTTCCCACTAGATAGAAACAAAGCATTGTATATATGTGTGTGTGTGTGTGTGTGTGTGTGTGTATATGTACATATGTTTATATGTATATGTGTGCATGTGTATATTTATTCTCAACAGCATGCCCAGCTATGTAACTTAGTGGAAATAAATACAACTAATGATAAATATACACCAGTTCAGTTTCCTCCCAGGCACGTCCTGCCCACCCTCTACATCAGGCACAGGCCTGGCCACCACAGCTGCATCTCTCCTCCTGGGCACTGCCGAGAACCCACCTCCCACTCTCTGAGCACACTGTTCCTGTCCTTGGGAGATGATTGTTTTAAATTCTCTCTTCTTACTTCTATTGATCTGAGGTGCAAACCCTGGCCCACAGGAAACCTAGGAATTCCCTGAAGAAGTTCATGCTTACAGATAACCAGTGTATTAGGGAGAGTGCGGGTGCAGACATGTGTAATGAAGAAGCATCCTAGGAACCGCAGCCCTGGTAAGGCCCCCCAGACAGTTCCATCTCTAAGTATACGTAAGCCACTGATCATCCAAGTGAATGCAACTTTTAAAGAGAAAGCCACGGGAGCCAGGGGTGGCGCATGCCTTTAATCCCAGCACTGGGGAGGCAGAGGCAGGTAGATCTCTATGAGTTCAAGGCCAGCCTGGTCTATAGAGCAAGTTCCAGATATCCAGGGTTACATGAAGAAACCCTGACTCAAAAAACCAAGAGAGGGGAGAGAGGGGGAAGAGGGAGGGGAGAGGAAAGGGGGGGCGGGCGGAGAGAAAGCAACAATAGTAGAATCCAACTAACACGAAGGTTTTCAGAAACTCCCATATAACTTATCCCAGCGAGCCAAGGGGCCCACAATGCCATGTGCTAAGAGAACTCCCGAGTCTCTCACCGCTGCGGACACCTTCAGCCTGACTACCTATTTTTAAAGGTTAATTAAAATTCCAATAGAATACCCATAGAGTGTGCATTTCTCATTCTGCAATTTGGAAGATCTCCCAAGCACAGAAAACCTGATAAAAAAATAACTGACCTTGGCCTCCTCAAGAGAACCTATGAAGAACACTTTCTTCTAACTAAGTGTTCGCTGATATCTTATTTAAAAAATGTGCCTGGAATGCGACCGTGCTGGCTGTAAGAGATGGGACTAAATACAGGTCGAACTAAAATACTCATCAGAAGTAGCCACATAACTGAGAACCAATTCCACCATGCTCAAGGGGGAAATGATGGGGAGGAGGGACTCTGTTCAGCCTCACCACGGGAGTGCTCAGTCCCAGGCAACTGCAGATCTTTCCCATTCCCTCCTATCAAGAAAAGTAGGCTTGCTTTCAGGAGAGGCTGGAGCCACACCCAAGCAAGATGGTCGTCCCCTGTGGCCTTTCTCAAAGCCAAAGATAGTCTTGCTTTTAATGGCTGTCATTGGGCTCTTCACTTTAACAATGCTTATAAAGATCAGGGCCACTGTCTGTGATAAGACATAAAACCTAGATGGAGCTGTGTAAAACGCGAAACACACTCCAATAACCACCGGGCTTCTATGTTCAGTGATGTTCCATGATCCAATCTCTGTAAGACAGGATGACTTTGAATCTAAAAGCAAAGTATGGCACCACACACACACACAGATACACACAAACATACACACACACACACATACACACATGGATACACGCTCATACACACAGGCGCACACACACCCACACATGCATGCATGTACACATACAGCCCTACCTGTTCACATGCGCAAATAGTTCTCCACACACACCCTTAACTTAGTATCCCATATACGATGGACTCACTAGCAGAGTCCACTGGATCCCTTCAGGGTCCCCAGGAGGAAAACCATGGGTAACCTACTTGCTCGCAGACAGGTTGTAATTAAGTAAGGGAGGTAAAAATATTGTGCTAGAGCTCCTGACCTCTGTGCCACTCTAGTCCCACAGAGTCCCTTTCCCTCCCTCTCCTTCAGTAAGGACTCCTACAAGGCCCAGGGGAGGTCCTGGGCTTCAGGTCCGGAGAGGACGGTAAGAGGTAAGGCCCCAGCCACACTGCAGCACCAGTCCCAAGATGCCAGGGGAAGTGTATGAAGGTGTGGAAGCCACACTTTGTATACTTAGAGAACCTTTCTATTGTCCTCTGTATCTAGCTGTGGTTACCCTGAGGTGCCACCTGCAGCTACTGCCTTTCTCAAAAGCTAGTTTGGGACTGGAGATAAAAATGGCACAGTTGCAAAGCAGGGTGGACACGTGTGACTCCTGGGAACTGGTTGGTCTGCCAGACCCCTGCAACCCCTCTTGAGCTGTCAAACCACTGCACAGAGCTACCTGTCACCTATGCTCAAACCATAACAGGTGAGGGGACATCCCTGCCACTATAATGCTCTACGACTCCTCCCACATCTATAAAATAGCAGCCGTTATTCTAGGTTATTAGTGAGTGCATACCATGATTCATCTTTTGAGTCTGGGTTACCTCACTTAGTATGATGTTCTCCAGCTCCATCCATTTGTCTAAGAATTTCATGAATTCATTGTTTCTAATGGCTGAATAGTACTCCATTGTGTATATATACCACATTTTTTGCATCCACTCTTCTGTTGAGGGATATCTGGGTTCTTTCCAACTTCTGGCAATTATAAATAGGGCTGCTAATAAGTGGATATTAACCTAGAAAACTGGAATACCCAAAACATAATCCACAGATCAAATGAGGTATAGGAAGAATGGAGGAGTGGCCCCTTGTTCTGGAAAAACTCAGTGAAGCAGTATAGAGCAAAATCAGAACAGGGAAGTGGGAAGGGTTGGGTGGGAAAACAGGGGGAGGGAAGGGGACTGATGGGACTTTTGGGGAGTGGGGGTCCAGAAAAGGGGAAATCATTTGAAATGTAAATAAATATATCAATAAATTTAAAAAAATTAAAAAAAATAGCAGCCGTAAGCTTGGAGAGCATTTGTCTGTTACCTTCATTTGAGGTGAACCAGACAATGAGGTCAGTGCTACTGCTGTTTGGAACCATGTCCATCAGTTAGCCAGTTTGTCATGGAATAAGAAGATTCCTCTAACCTTAAATCCAGTTACACACCCAACCCAAAGTTCATCTCCCCAGTATTCAATTAACTAGCTACTTCACAGAGCTGTGGTAAAGGACAGAAAGCCGGCGTGTAGGAGCACATGCCTCACAACACCAGAACTCTGGAAGCCGAGGCAGACAGATTAAGAGTTCAAGGCTCGTATGGACCATATAGTTAAACTATGTCTCAAAACATGTAAACAAAAACAGGCAAAATATGCGGTAAGGGATGGCACACAATACGTGTGAAGTGGATGGTGATTTAGATTATTCACTAATAACCACCAGTTAAAAAAAACAAGCAGCAAACATTGCTGTGTCTGAAGTACTGTATCCTCTCAGGTCACCAGCTGTCTGCTACCCTGTAGGCTCTCAGAATCCAAGTGTACTCAGGAAGTGAGAGATAGCAAGAAGGTGAGATCAAAATGATGCTTCGATACATTGTCAATTCAAGGCCAATCTTGGCTTCATGAGACCCTGTTTTAAGCAAGACTACCACCACCACCACCACCACCACCAACAACAACAACAACAATGACAAACCAAAAAGATACACAACACAGGTTCGTGGTGAAACTCAATGGCAAGGTACCTGGCTAGCATGGATGAGGCCTATATATATGCAGCCATGGATGATCAAGGCCCATACATATGCATATGCATATACATATACATATACATATGCATATGCAGCCATGGATAAGGCCCATACATGTTCCAGCTCAGCACAGAGGAAGGGGAGGGGCAGGTGGGGAGACACAATATAAACAAACTAATTAACTACTGAGCCTACTTTTGTGTCATCAAAAGCCCTGTCAAACTTTCCACAGTCCTTTAGTCTGTGAAAATACATTTAGTCTCAAACCTCCTGGAGTGCGGCAGAAACAGCAGCCAGTGCCTGTAAGGGCCTCCCAAGAGCTAAGAGCAGCTCTCTCCCCCACTTCCTTGGGCCAGGTCATAACAAGAGACTGGTGATATAACTAGTCGATAGGTTCTCCATACACCAAATAAAGACAAAGAACATTCAAAAATAAAAACACATGTTAGCGTAGGAATCGCCACATACTTAAGTCTTTATTAAATCCTTCGTATTAAAATCCTAATCTCCAAGTTACTCAGCTTGAAGCCATGATAGCCTTTTGACAGAATCCTTGTCTGTCTACCTCACACTGTTTATTGGATTGTTATGGATGGAATCTCTGGTACACTAAACATGTTCTGGTACCAGCAAGCTACATCCCCAGCCCCAAGGCAACTCTTAGACTGCCCTAATAAAACCCAATTGATAATAGTTTGGGATATTAAAGAGTTCCCTCACAAAAGTTTCAAAACAATAAAGTCAAGTTGAGAAAGTCAGCACACATTAATTATATAATATATTGATTATAACGACATAAATAACATAATGAATAGAATACTATAATTAATTATGCTAGAATCAGCTCAAGTAATTTCAACAGTCTTATCATCCAAGCCAGACTTAAACATCACTTTAAGAAACCACACAGAGACAGTATTTACTGGAAGATGAAGTGATTGATGACCCCAAACTATGTAACGGGCACGCCTAACTTGGTACAAATTTCTAGAGGGAGCATCAGTAGCTGATTAAAAAAAAAAAAAAAAACCCTCATCTCAAATCATTTGTGTGAGAACAGTTAAGAGGCCCTGCTTATCAGGTAGGGGACTCCAGAAGTGCTGAAGCCAACCAAACCCTCCTCCAAAGCTTGTATTTTGGGACCTGCAAAATGAAACCAAACAGAAAACCTCAGAACATTCTATACCTAACATAGTTCCCAAATTCAGCTGCAACTAAATTAAGATCATAGGTAAGCTATATAGATAGTTGTCTATAATCTATACACCTTAAAAGTTTACATATCTCCTATAGCCCCAAAGATCTGAGAGGCTTCTAACCAAGAAAGGAGAAATGCAATGTTTATGGCTACTATTAGGTCATATTGTTGTTTGTTAAAATGATGGAATGGGTATCTGCTTATTAAACAATATGCAGGAATATCCAGAACTCAGCGTCACCTAAAACCATCAATACAGGGACACTAGCATACCAAGAGCCCATTTTTAGCTGGACTCTACCTTCTTGGCTTACAGGTGGCTCTAGCCTGCATAACATGCGGTTTCAGTCCCTGCCTCCTGTCACATCCATCACTGTCCCCTAGACTGCTCATCAAGACCCACAGTGGTCACCCCAAAGGGATAGTGTGGCAGAAGCAAAGAAGGCTTCCAGCTGACCAAGAAGAAACCCAATGGCTACTGAAAATGAAAGAACAAAAACTGCAGATATCACAACCTCTGCCTCTGCTACTTAGCTTTCTGAACAGGAGCCGGTTAACACTGGATTTAATTCTGGCTCCCCCCAGAACCTGAACATGGACCTTTTGAGACAACTTTGAGAGAAAGGCTGCACTCTGGTTGACATGACAAGAAGAAAACATGTTCTCAAACTCCCAGAAGTGCGGACATCATGGAGAATGTGGCCCACAGAATCAACTAGAGTCTCCAGATCGTCAAGTCCAAACGTAAATTCCTCACACTCAAGTACTCATGCTAAAGCTATTAGCTCCCACCTTGTGGACAGACAAGTTCTAAAGAATGCTCTGAACAGAATTAGTTCCAGGAGCAGTCCGAGACTGTGCCTTTTCCTCTACCAGATGCTTCTGTAAGCTCCAGGCCAACTACAACTCCTCAAGGTGAACTGGACCCTCATCTGTAAGCGGCCTTCAAAAGGCCCAAGCTTCTCACCAGAATCATAGTTCTAAAAGTCATGTAATTACTGAAGCAGGAAGAAGCAACAAACAAATCTTGCAAATAAAAGTCTTTAATCCTGACGTTAGATTAAAAGCAACATGGGCAAGAAAGAAAAGTTTCTGAACTCCTGATGGAGCATACAGCTGGATTTAATCACAATTAAGAGCCAAATTTCAACTTTGATCCTTCAGTGACCATCCTAAGAGGGCCCACCCTCTCTTCCTGATCCACAGAAAACTCAAATTCAGCCATCCACAACACGTCCTCCAACAGAGACAAAACAAACAGAATAATATAATTAATTATGTAAGAGCCAGGTAATTCCAATAGTTTTTCAATTAGCATCAAGGCCGGGCTTAACCATGACTTTAAGAAACCACACAGAGACAGTATTTAAGACTGATGGTCCCAAACTATGTAGCAAAGTCTATATAATGCAGTTGTGTAAAATGTAATAAGGAAAATTAAAAACAACTGTCCACCTGGGGAAGCAGCCTTGCTTAAGAGCCCACCGCCCAGGCTAGAGAATGCCAAGTCCACACAGAAGACAAAGTTAGCGTTCCTGAAGATTTGGGGTGAAGCCCTTCTTTCTGGGGCAGCTCTAGACATTCTCCGGGCAGTGTCCACCCACTTGGCCCTCTCCCTGTCCTCCACAGCTCAGCAAGCAAGAGACTGCTAACTCCTGGTCAGCGACCAGAACCAGTGAACCATTAGGCAATATGTCCCCAGTTGGTGACCTGAGAAGGAAGAACAGAACTGAGGAGGTGTGGCAGACGATGGTTGTTTCTGGGAAATTGGGAGGGTGATCAAAGTTCAAGATGGATGGATGTGCGGACGGACGGACGGATGGACAAGCTCAGGCGGCCTAGTCAAAAGCGGAAGTGGTAGAGAGCAGCGGGACAGATGACATGTCCACCTAATGAGAAGATGGGTGTTGCCTCACGGATGATCAAGTTCTTGGGAGCAGCTGTAAGCACTCTGCGCATGTGCCTGGAAAGCGACTTAAGGTGCCCACAAGAAGTTTGAAGTAAGGATGCGGGTGGGAGGGATGCTGTGATGGGACATAGCCAAGAACTGGTAAAGTAGGAACTGACAGGCAACCAGAATCCCTGGAAAACAGAGAAGTTGTTAAAGAAGAATAAAACAAACAAGTGGGCCACTGTGAAGCCAAGGCTAGTCCCTCTTCTAATCACAACTACTCGTACATCCCAGGTGCGCACAAGCATCCACATTCCTACACAGTGGCGCCATGTCACTGGGGTACATTCTTACCTTAGCCACTGGCAAGCTCCTATTAGTCGCCACGTCGCACAAACTGGAGGTAGAGCTGCCTGCCGCCGCCGCTGAGAGAAAAACTGGAGAACGCGGGGGACTGCCTGTCGCCCCTCCAGCCCTGCCTGCGAGTGCTGGGAACGTACCCGGGCCCGGGCGCGCGGGAGGGCTGCTCCCGGGGCTGGCACCCGTGCGGGGCCTCTGGCGGATGCCATCCAGCAGGCGCACTAGCAGTATGTTGGCGGGCAGCTCGTCCACACCGCAGCCCACCAGGATGCGGCACTCGGGACAGCGTAGCTCGTGGCGCGAGCACACGATGCTCTCCAGACAGCGTCGGCAGAAGGTGTGCTGGCATGGCAACACCTTGGCCGTGGTGTCCAGACGCTCCAGGCACACGGAGCATTCCAGCAAATCCAGCAGCGATGACTCGTCCATATCCTCTTCAGTCCTCGCCTGGGCCCCTCTCTGCTGCTCACCCTGTCTGTCTTCACCCTCGTCCCGAGCTGCGGTGGCCGCCGCCTTGGACGCGCACAGCCAGGACGCCCCAAGCAGCATGGGGGAGGCGCCAGCGCGGGCCCAGCGAGCCGCCTAAGCCCAGCAACTAGAGCCCGGCCCGCCGAGGAGAGCGGGCATTTGCGTCCAGCCCGGGCGGCCGGAGTCAATAAACAGGGTTCGGTCCCCGCGCAGAGCGCGCTGACAGCTCGAGGCGCTGGCCTCCACGATTTGCAAAGTGACACGCCGAGCCTGCCCGGGAGGCAGACACCCGGAGTTCCGGAACCCCCGGGCAACTCCAGCAGCCGAGCCGAATCGGCCCTCCTACGCGCGCGCCCGGCCACTGCGGGCTACACCTGTGCCGCCGCGCCGCCCGCGCCCCGGAGCCCGGCAGCGGGGAGTGCAGGGAGAGGCCGGCCGGGTCCCCGGGGAGACCGGGGCGCGGCGTGCGCGCTCCCCCGCGCCGCAGGCGAGCCGCACCGCCCCCCTCGGCGCCTCCATGCGCCCTCGGACTGCCAGAGCGCCGCCGCCTTGCTCAACTAGCCCAGCTGGACCTCGTCCCTGAGCCGCGGGCACGTGTGCGGGGGGTGGGGGGGCGCGGAGGTCACAGTCACTGCGGGGGTGCTGGGAAGCGGGACGCCTCTCCTGCCTTGGAGCTTCTCCCTTTAAGCCACCTCCGGGGCTCCGGAGAACTTCCCCCTGCGGCAGGCTTGGCCCTGCTGGTCCCCTCTGGATGCCAGACTCTGGGTTCTCCGCGAGCTTCAGGAAGGGACGTTTCTTCTCAACGCCTCCGCGAAGGAAAGTTTGGGAGCATCATCCCGACTGCTTTCTTAGCCAGCGCTGGAGAGCAGCCAGAGGACGCATCCGACGCCCAGGCATCCTTCTGGACGACTCCAGGGAGCACTCTTGCTTGTGTCCCCTCTCCTGCCAGCATGCACAAGTGACAGCTGTGGGTATAGGTGCGGGGGGTATCCCTTGATGCGAGAGGGGAAGGCGCTGGAGATGGCGGGGTGGTGGGGACTGCCGGGGGCCGCGACTACTCCTTCGGGAGGCCGGCTGCCCTCTCCAGAATCACCGATCTGGGACTGACGCCGCCGCCCACGCGCCAGCACACCCTGGCCGAGCGCCGCGCCCCTGGCGGCGCGGTAAAGACTCCAGCGCCCGCTCTGGTGAGCTCTGATGAACCCAGCTCCAGAAAATCCTCGTGAGGCTCAAAAGAGGGGGAATTTGCGCTCCTTCCCGATGCCCGGGTTTCTGGGAGCGTCAGAGCGACGGAAGTACGTACGAGGACCCGGAGCAGCAGGGAAGTTTGGCGGTGGGCTGCGGTCTGCGTACCAGATTTCTTGCCGTGTGCTGCCCCCTGGTGGCCCCCTCGTGTTCCCAACGCTCTCGAGCCCCGCTCAGGCAAAGATCCAGCAAGCTGGATGATGCACAGCTGGGAGATGCCGGCCAGGGCAAGCATCCAAAGTGGTGTGGATGCCCCTCCTGCCGGTTGGGCTGCTCTGTGGTTTGTGAAGCTGAATGTCACTTTTCCTCGCTACTTAAAAGCCAACGTAATATCTGCATTGTTTTAATGCTCTTAACAACTCTGTGAAATAATTGCTTTAACTTCATTACACATGAAAGAAAAATGGGTCTCATTATTATGAAGCCGTTAAATTAGATGTTTGTTTGTGTCCACGGGACCCAAATGCGTAAAGACCACATGGTAGTAGAGCGGTTGCCTTAAGTCATGTGTCCCTTACAGTGTAGTAGTATCTTCCACACCTGGTGCTTAGTAAATATTCATTAAAATGATTGAAAGAGTGACTTGATCTCCCCATCCAGAAATGATTTGAATGTAGTATTTGGCACCCGGATTCCAGATATCCCGAGTTCCTAGCAGGCTGCTAGTCCCTGGAAATTTCCAGGAGCAGAGAGTTGTCCCAGCCGATCTCTGTATCATTTACATAAGTATTGGCAAGGGTATAAGATGCAATTGTCTGTCTAGTTTATGAAGGGGTTAAGGAGGTGACTGACTTGCTCTTCCACTTTTGCCGTGGAACTCCCAAGGAGAATTGGTGAGAGGCTCCAGAATGCTTGATTTATGAGTGCCAATCAGGACCCAGGAAAGGGAGAGTGTGCAGACCCCCCTCAGGCACAGCGGGAGACTAGCAGAGAACAAAGCCATTTGGCCTGGGTACTTTTGGGTGCAAGAGAGAAACAAACCTTAGAAGAATTTTAAAAGGTGCAAAATAAAAGCAATCTGATGGGACCGCAGGCTAAGAGCTGGAGCAGATTAGTGCAGACAGATTCTCCTAAACCTTGTTCTTCCCTTTGTATGTGGTGGCTTCAGGCACCACATGACAGAAAATATGACCAAAGCTTGTACTGGATCCAGCAATATAGCATGCACCTAGCATCAGCCACTGACAAGATGGGCATCTGACACTTTGATGGGCTTACTAGAAGTCTGAAAATCCTGTTCCCTAGCCTGAGCTAGCGGCCGTCCTCTGAGGTGGTGTCTACAGAAAGAAGCAAGATCGTATGAAATCCGGCAGCACCCTTGGCAGCTGCACAGAAGAGGGGTATAGGTTCCTGGAATGAGCATCTGGGAAAGCAAAATAGATGTCCATTCTGAGAGCCCAGGACATGTCTGTCCTCTGAGTCCCTCATTGTGTACAACTCATTATGTACAATGCAAAGCTACTGGACCCCACAGTGCCCGGATTTCCTGTGCCCCCACACTTACCACAGCACCTACCACAGCCAACTCCCAAAGCACTCAGCCCCAGTTGCAAAACTGGCTGAACGGGGCATGCAAATCAGTTCAGCAGCTAGATTCTGCCAACAACACTTGGTAGGGTCTGTGATGTGCTACCTGCGCCTTCCCAAGAGAAAATGGCTCCTCGGTGACAATCTCTCAATCACTGTTCTGAAGAAACAATGCCAAGTATTGTGATATCTTCCTGCCTTTTAAGAGAGTTGCAGGCCTTACTTCTTATAACTATGCTCAACAGTCGACAGATAATTCTGTTCCCAAAGTTAACCAAAATAATTATGTGACTAAATTAGCCCAAAGACCTCCAGTTTGCAAGTTCTGGTTGAAGTATCCCAGAATAGTCCAGAAAGGAACTTGATCAAGGGTGTAGCCTAGATAGTTGAAGCATTACAAATACAGTCTTAAGTGACTTGGCTAAAGTTTCTCATGTTCAATAAGCCAAGTATGTGAGTGAATGACGGACGAGCTGACTTTACAGCCATTCATATAAAAATAGCTGGGAATTCAGTCAACCACCAGAATACTGTGAGCCAACAAGTGTCATCTGGATAGCATCGGCAGCAGAGGACAACCATGAAGTCCTCGGATGCCTGAATGTAAGGTTACAGGCTGTAATATGGAAGAAAGAGTCCCACCAGACCTCGGACTTGTCAGACCTCATTTGCAAGATTCGTTCCAATTCTGGGAACCAGAAATTAATTAATGACAAAGGGGTAAGGAAGCTGGCGTGTGACCCACAGAGCTAGCAGAGGCAGAAAGCAACTGTCCAAGAAGGGAACGCTTAAAGGCAGTGGGGTGGGGCAGCTGGGCAGCTTTTGGCTACCAAAACCCCAACACCTCGTTTCTTACATGCTCCACTTGGTGCTAGACAGGAATTTATTTTTCCAGTGAAAGAGGGGAGATGTGACTTAGGCCCAGCCAATCAAAAGATATGTCCCCAATCAGCCATGTTTCTGACGAGTGGCAAGAGTGGGTTAGATGCAGCCTCCAGAGCCACAGACGTCACAAGGCAGGTGGCCCGCAGTGGCAGGAGCTATGATACCTGCTTGATTGCAGAAGCATTGCAGCATCTCCAAGCAGGGGCAAACTGGCATCTCCAGGCCATCCGTGACTGGTGACAAACTCAGCTGTAGCCTCTATCGCTCCGTTGGCTTTATTGATCATATAGCTTTCTCCACTTTTTCAAAACAGTTTCTTTCTCTGAAATCATCCCAAGCTGCTATTTGTCTTTTGCAGCTGAGAATTCTAGTTGATCCCTGTTTGATTACCAACCAGAGACCAAGAAAAGCACCCAACTGAGACAGCGGTCACCATGTTAAAAAACAGCAGTACTCCTTTGGCCTTCTGCTGGAAAGACATCCAAGTGTTCTACTTGATTGATTGATTGATTGATTGATTGATTGATAAACAGCATTTCTTGGGTGTATTGCTCCCCCACTTAGCCATATGATTTCATGAGAGCACAGTAGCGAGTAGAATTGGCTTCCTGGATACAGGAAGCCCAGGGCCGGTGTAGCTTCTACAGAAGCAATGATTAGACATTTCATCTCCTTAGAGGTCTGAGGTCTTGGAAATCCCTGCAGTTGGATAACATATTGGAAGGAAATGGTTGCTTCGCCTTGTTAATTGTGAGTATGGTAGTTAATTTAGATGGATGGAGAATTACTTAGCGCTGCGGTAACGGCTTAGTTCTCTGTGTGTCTGAGGGTGATTCCACAGGAGACACCTGAAAGGTGGCAGCAGACGTGAGTAGTTTATACCTCCATGTGCGCGGCACCGTCCAGTCGCCTTGGGTCCCCTATTTAGAAGGAGAGAATAGGATGGTTCATCCCTTCTCTCCTAAAAAATGTCCTCATCCAGCCCTTGGACATCAAAACTCTAGGTTCTTCGACCTTCATACTCCAGCATATCATGTAGCCCATGCTGGCCTCGAACCCACAATCCTCCTTCTTATGTGTGCCACCATGCCTGGCTTCATAGATCTATTGATCTCATACTGTCCCCTCTCTAGGCCCCTGTTACATGCCTACTGAAAGCCTTCAGTGTTCCTTCCGAGCTAGCTATTTGATCTCCAAACCTCCTCTTGGGATGTGCTTCTGGCACAGCAGCGGAATGTGAAATGGAGAGCAAATGGTGTACCCTCAATGTGTTATCTCCTTCCCCAACCCGGCAAACTGTGAATGGTCTTAGCATCCTGGCTGTGTCCTTCCTTTCCGTCTGTCACGGGGATTTGTCTCCCTGTCCTTAACCTGAGTTATTTCAGGCTTTGATTCTGGTTTGTAACCTCTCCACTTTTATACACAGAGTGCTGTGCACTCAGTAGATGCTTGCTGAATACATACAATAACACACACAATGTATTACTTCCAGGTCAATTATCAGATGCAAGAGGATTACTGTTGACCCCCAAAAAAAGTCCAGAGGGACCAGCTAAAGGGGCCATAAAATGAGTTTTATTTTGGAACCAGGTTTGGGATTTCAGGAGGGTGAGGAGGTGCAGAAGTCTGACAGTTAGGGATATGAGTCACACACACAGCTCTGGAGGGAGGTCAGGGTGGGGTGTGAATCTGGGAGTAATTTCCCTGAAGGTGATAGATGGAACTTGAAGGGGGAAAGAAGCCAGGGTTTCCTCTCAGAAAATTGCAAGAGAATCTTTCCATTTGATAAGCTAAGGACAGGAGGGGAAGAGCTAGCTGGCACTGGGGGGGGGGGGTCTTATCAGTCGCACTTGCTTAGAATACTCCATCTTTGGGGTATAAAATGGCTTACAGATGTGTCTTGGTGTTATCCAAATATTATTCTGGTGACATAGGGAAGTTCTCAAGTTTGCAAAATAGAAGTTTTAAGGTCAAGTTACAATGCAATGTACAAGGGTTGGAGATTTCATTTTGCAAGTTGTTCAGTTTTGGTAGTCGACATTGAGATGTGAACGTGTGCATATGAGCATGTGGGTGTGTGTATGTCCATGTATGTGTGAATGTGTGGGTGGTTACGTGTGCGCATGCATGTGCGTGTATGTCTATATGTATACATATGTGCATGCATGTGCGTGTGCAGGAGAGTGTGTAAATTGAATCCAGAGCATGATGCATTATTGGCAAGACCTTTACTACTGAGCTACATTCCCAGTCCACTGACTACCTAAGCTGTGAGTGCTATCCGGGAGGGGTGCTGCCTGGCTGGGGTACTTCCTCTTTACTGTGTAGGCCAGGCTGCAAGGAATGGAAGAACAGGACTTTTTTATGTGAGGAAGAAGAAGCAGAACATGCCCGCTACTAAGGATAGGAAGGAGGCAGGGCAGGCCCAGATGGCCTTTCTTTGTGGCTTTACAAAAGCCACTGCCTCTATTACCTCTTGAGGTCCAGAATCCTTTCCACAGCCTCCCCAGCCCCTTCCCTGAGACTCTATATTTGTTTAGTTGGCCTGTCTCAGAACAGACCATTCAGAACACACAGCAGTCGTCCTCCCAAAGGAAAGTGCAGATGGGTCCAGTGTCCCACTGTTGTCGTGAGATCTGCAGAGCAGGTAGCTGAGGCTGGCCAGTCCTTCCTTCCTTGCCTCCTCAGACCAATGGCTGAGTGTGCCTTGGTGAGCTCAGACAGCACCACCTGGTAAGGCCCCTGAGCTGAAGGCAGCCTGAAAGGAGACTTCCTCCTGGAGGAAGGCTGAATCAGGCCAGCCAAACATGCACTGGGCATCTGCGCCATCTTTCACAGATTGACAGTAGCAAGGTGGACTGCCACACTGCGGGGACACCATGAGTGCCCTTGGTAAATGGTCACACCCTCCATGTCTCCCTCTGCAGGGCTTTGGGACCAACCCCTCTAATAGGAAAGTCTTGGAAAATTCTAAAGAGGTTCCAAGATTCATCTGATTAGGCAGGGGAATCAAAACAGGAAAAAAAAAAAACAAGGAAGATTTTTTAACATGAATTTGAACAACGAGTCATTTTGCTGTTTTTAAGCCAGGATATCTTAACAAACAATTGCCATTTATTCCGCTGTAACAAACACACATTTTACTGTCACGGGGTTGATGCTTGCTACCAACCACAGTCTCCATAGCACTGTGGAAAAAATATCCCAAAGCCTTTCTGAGTGTTAAAAATGATCCCGAAATTGCTTGCATTTTCTTCTGCAATCTCCAAAAGATTTATAATAAATTCTCTCCTTTGTTCTAGAGATATAACCATTTTCACTTAAGTTTGGCTCAGGATGTTAAAAACACTTAAACTTTCACGCACAGTACAGCTATTGTGGTGGAGCACTGTGCTGATAAGACATTTAACACAATAAAGAAAACCCCTGATTTAAATTATAGTCATAAGCAGGATGCATGAAAACAATATTAAAAAGCTTCCAGAATAACCACACCGTAATTGACATTAAATGATATTTAATATATGAATCTGTGCCTTGACAGAAGCAGATCTCTAACCATTACAGGGAGATTGTCGATCATTAACAATACTGGTATGATACCTAGCAAAGAAATGGGAAATATTTTATGAGAGATATGGGAAGCTAATGCAGACTAATCAATCTCATGAGAAAGAGAAACTGAATCTTTTCATGGATGAGATATTTGCATCTTCCCGAGGCAAGATTAGAATTCTGATTTTGCTGAGAGTGTTTTTATTCTGAGCTGTAGTTAAATACATAGGTCTTTCTTACCATATAAGGTATTTCCAGGTTTAGTTGGTTGGTTGGTTGGTTGGTTGGTTTTTGTTTGGTTTTTTAGGGTTTTTTTGTTTGGTTGGTTGGTTTGGTTTGGTTTGGTTTGGTTTGGTTTGATTTGGTTTGGTTTTTCAAGACAGGGTTTCTCTGTGTAGCCCTGGGTGTCCTGGAACTCACTCTGTAGATCAGGCTGGCCTTGAACTCAGAAATCTGCCTGCCTCTGCCTCCCAAGTGCTGGGATTAAAGGTGTGCACCACCACTGCCTGGCTGTTTGTTTTTAACATGTCCTTCAGTGGACATCCCAGGGGAACTCTAGGACAAGGGACGCTGTCTCAGAGTTTCCTCAGAACTGTTATTAAGAAAAGGGTCTCACTTCAGCTGGTCAACACACAGAAAGCATGAGACTATGATGTGCTGGGAACCCTAGTTGGGAATACACACACACACACACACACACACACAGACACACACACAGGCTCAGGTTTCTTCTTGTTGGAGGCAGGAATGATAGATAACTTTAAGAAAACAGGGTTTGCAGAATACATCAGGTCAGGTACACATATGAACTCAACAGCAGTTGTGACAGTGTGCACAAGACGCGTGCAAGCTTAAGCCAGACAAAATCCCAGTGTGTGTCTAGAAGGGGATGGACACAAATTCCCGCCATTGGCTGAGGCGCTATTGGCATTTGGTAGCTTCCGAGAGGCACTTCTGTTTGCAGTTGATGGTGGTTAACATAGAAGCCTACAGCAGATCAAAGGTCATAAAGAGAATGAGTATCTCGCAGCCTTCCTTCCAGGCCTCAGAGATCATGGGGGAAAGGCCATAAGAGGCAGAGACAGTGAGTGAACACAAGAAACTATCCTCTAGACACAACAGGGAGGCTACACACACCAACTCGCCGCGGTTGTAAAAACTTGCACAAGCACACAATACAAGCTCAATCCAGACAAAATTTCAGCATGGAGAGGGGAGGTAGACAGGAAGTTACCACCGCTAACCCCTGAAGCTATTGGCAACCAACAGCTGCTAGCAATGAGAACAGTAGCTTTGAGGACATAGATCAACCACAGTCCAGTGGAAGGCCACACTTCCGTGAATGTATGGGTGGCAGGAAATGGAATGGATGGGTGTCAGGGAAAAGAGAACACAGACTTACAAACTTGCGTGGGTAGGAAAGAGGCGTGGATCTTGAAGGAGTTGGGGGAGGGGATGAATGTGATCATTGTTTAAAGGGGGTTGTGGGTGAGGAAGGGTCTCAGAGGCATTTCTTAAAGTCCAGCTCAGGGAACTTGTATATTTGATGTTCCTCACAAGAATCATAAACAGCAACCAAGGTGATCATAGAGGCACAGCATGAAACTTGAGACTGTCACTTGTGGAGAAAATAGCGTCTGTATGGATGTTGTATCTGTCAATAATAAGGTTGATGACCTATAGCATAGACTGGAAATAAGAGGCAGGACTTCCTGTAGGCAGAAAGGATTCTGGGATAGTGCCAGGAACAGGAGATTCACAGGTAACTAGCCACACAGCACAATGTAGATTAGAATAAATGGGTTATTTTAAGTTATGATCTAGTCAGAGAAGAGCCTAGCTGAATGGCCAAAGTATTTTTAAATATATTTTGAGTCTGGGTTTTACTTCTGGGAGCATGGGGCTGGGAGGAAGAACCACCTAACTTCTATCGTCAGTCAACAGCCTTTCACACCCCAGGCTCTGAAGCAGTGAGGTAGCCACCCACCTGGGCTTGGATGGTCAGTGATAGTGAGAAGTCCTTTTCATCCCCATACATGGCAGCCCGCTTCCCAATGAGATGTCAGGGACTCAAACTGTCCTCCCACATACTGGGTGTAGTATAGATCTTTTGGAAATTTTACCAAATCTCCATTCTCTAAGCAACTGGAACTCTGGTCCTGTGACCATATGGCCTTCTAGGTTTTAAATAGTGACCTTTTTGGTTGTTTTTTTGGAGGAAAAAGAAATCTCTGCTGGATCTGGCATTAGCTTACCTGCCCTGTCTACTTTTACATACGCAGAACTGTGGCGATATTTGTAGGACTTTATCATGAGACGTTAGGATTAAATTTTTAGTCAACTATTTCCATACAATAATGCCCTCTCAACTGAGTAGTTCAAACCAGTGACACCATTTGTTTTGCTCATAAATTTGTCCTTTGGACAGGACTCGGTGGACATAACTTGTGTGGCCTCTACTCTAATTGGTGACTGAGACCACAGGCACACATGTCTGGCAGAGGACATGGTTGATCTTTGCTGGGGCAACCAACTGGCCAAAAAGACATCCCGCCTCAGAAAAGGGAATTTTCAGCATGAAGTCTTGAGGCAGTAACTAAATAGCCAGCTGTGCTATTGTATTTATAGTAGTTGCTGTAAAAAGCCAGTCTCGGGTTTTCTGGAATTTATAGTGATGCAAGTTGATTCTGAATCCTTCGTAATTTGGGTATCATGGCTAGCAGGTAGAATCTTGTAGGTGACACAGCAAGGCCTACAGCCTGCTCCTGCTACTGCCGGGCATGGTAAGAAAACTGAACACATACACAGACCAGGCCACGTGATACACACAACTGCTACTCTCCTCTGCTAATGTGAGCTAGCCACCTGGCCTCACCTGGATCCAGGAAGGCTGTACACAGTGCCAAAGGCAGCTCCATACACGGAAGCAAAAGCATGAACTTCAAATCTGATGAATCAGATTGTAGACTGCTCACATTGGTTAGGAAAACTCAGGAGACAGCAGGTGTTGGCGAGGATGTAGAGAAAGAGGAACACTCCTCCACTGCTGGTCAGATTGCAAGCTGGTACAAAAACTCTGGAAATCATTCTGGCGGTTCCTCAGAAAACTGGACATGACACTTCCAGAGGACCCTGCTATACCTCTCCTGGGCATATACCCAGAGGATTACCCAGCATGCAATAAGGACACATGCTCCACTATGTTCATAGCAGCCTTATTTATAATAGCCAGAAGCTGGAAAGAACCCAGATGTCCCTCAGTGGAGGAATGGATACAGAAAATGTGGTCTATTACACAATGGAATACTACTCAGCAATTAAAAAAATGAATTCATGAAATTCTTAGGCAAATGGTTGGAACTGAAAAATATCATCCTGAGTGAGGCAACCCAATCACAAAAGCACACACATGGAATGCAATCACTGATAAGTGGATATTAATTAGCCCAGAAGCTCTGAATTCTCAAGACACAATTAGCATATCAAATGATACCCAAGAAGAAGGAAGGAGAGGGCCCTAGTTCTGAAAAGACTTGATCCAGCATTGTAGGGGAGTACCAGGAAGAGAAATGGGAGGGGAGTGATTGGGAAATGGGTGGAGGGAAGAGGGCTTATGAGACCGATGGGGAGGGGGGAACTGGGAAAGGAGAAAGCATTCAGAATGTAAACAAAGAGTATAGAAAATTTTTTTAAAAGGAAAAAGAAAAAAAAGGAAGCTGAATCAATAATCTTTAAGGACCCTAGAACGCTAAGGTTCTAAATATCTATTGATATCATCTTTAAATTCTAAGAATACCCAAGACAGGGCTGGGGAGCCTGGAAGGACATGTCCTTCCATCTTAAGCATTATTTTTAATGGATGATGAGATGGCTGTGTCTTGTGATTTGGGAGAGAGCTCCCAGATAGTGTGGTGGGCAAGTGATTGCACAGTTAGGAACATGGCGATGTTGGAAGCATGCTAAATTTCAGTGACAAGAAATTCTGTCTGTCTGCAGCAGCGGCTCAGAGACTTATAGTTCCTGGCACCTAACTCCGGAGCAGCTTCACCTGCTCACAAAGCTACTTTTGCATGTCAGGAAGGTAAACTGAAGCCATGCACCCCGGGATGATGAAGACCCGGACCATACTGGTCAGCTAGAATTGCACTTACGATGTACTAACTTCTGCTGCTTGGCTGTGCCTATGTGTGTCTGACCCCAATATATCCTCTGTAACCTCCAACAATGTGTGAAATGAGATCTAGAAATGGAGGTGAGGTAAGGAAAGGCACCTCCTGGAGCTGAGGGGAGAGGCGTGTAGGGCCCCTCAGTCTGTTCTAAACAAGACCTGGCACAAATCCCAGGGTTTTAGGATCTATACTGAACTTCCCATATTTGGAAGAGCAGAATTTAAAGATCAAAGGTTGGTTTTATAGCAAGAAGAACATAAGGGGAAATGGAAGAATTATCCCATGCCCATTATCTCATGGAAAGAAAATTAATTCAGGGTCCTTTTAACATTACATAATTGCAGCCGAATTAGCACAGCCAAGTCGTAATGTATTGGTTTGAGTTAAATGTAATTTTCATCCACATTTATGAAGTCTTATTTTGCCTATAAAGGATGATGGGATAATAAGTATTTGCATCGTATAAAGAGAATGTGTAATTTTATTAGTCAGTAAGGCATTGCGTTTGATGAAAACAATTTAATTTAATTTGCAATAAATAACTGGTTGTTAAAAATCTATCGGTATTCTTGGACTTCCTGTGTCTGCATGCCTTTGAGTAATGGCTTGTCTATGCTTACCTGGGTTATCTATAATTAAATACAAAAGCCGTTTCAAAAGGCCATTAAAGTTCTGAGTTAAATTCAGTTGAAGTGAGATCCAGGCTCAGTCCTCACTTTGTTTCTAGCTTGCCTAGTTACCTGTATCATGGGGGAGGAGGAGCATAGAGTTAAGTCCTATGCAATGAAGCAAATTTCTGAACAATTATTCCCAGTTTTCAGTAACAAAGCAGCAAACCTCAGAAAGTTGCCTGTGCCCTTCAGGTTAAATTTCTTCATTCATTCCTCCATTGAGGGGCATCTGGGTTCTTTCCAGCTTCTGGCTATTATAAATAGGGCTGCTATGAACATAGTGGAGCATGTGTCCTTATTGCATGCTGGGGAATCCTCTGGGTATATGCCCAGGAGAGGTATAGCAGGGTCCTCCGGAAGTGTCGTGCCCAGTTTTCTGAGGAACCACTGGACTGATTCCCATAGTGGTTGTACCAGCTTGCATTCCCACCAGCAGTGGAGCAGTGTTCCTCTTTCTCCACATCCTCACCAACACCTGCTGTCTCCTGAGTTTTTAATCTTAGCCATTCTGACTGGTGTGAGATGAAATCTCAGGGTTATTTTGATTTGCATTTCCCTAATGACTAATGATGTTGAACATTTCTTAAGGTCCTTCTCAGCCATTCGAAATTCTTCAGGTGAATGGAATACTACTCGGCAATTAAAAATAATGAATTTATGAAATTCTTAGGCAAATGGTTGGAACTGAAAAGTATCATCCTAAATGAGGTAACTCATTCACAAAAGAACACACATGGAATGCAGTCACTGATAAGTGGATATTAGCCCAGAAGCTCTGAATACCCAAGACACAATTCACATATCAAATGACTCCCAAGAAGGAGGAAGGAGAGGGCCCTGGTCCTGGAAAGACTTGATGCAGCAATGTAGGGGATTGCCAGGACAGAGAAGTGGGAGGGGGTTGATTGGGGAACGGGTGAAGGGAAGAGGGCTTATGGGACTTATGGGGGGGGGGGACCAGGAAAGGGCAAATCATTTGGAATGTAAACAAAGAATATAGAAAAAAATTCTTCGTTCATTCATTTCTTAACAGCCAGGCACAATCACTCTTGATGCCTTTGGAGGGCCCGAGGCTACACAGACAAGAATGTCTATCTTGTCCTCTGTTTCCTTCCTGTGCACCTCTAGGTGGACTGCTCCACGTACAGACACCTTTACAGACCAGGTTAACACATTCTGAGCCACGCCAGCAACCTTGTTCAAAAGCGCAATGCAGATCTTAAATCTCTTTTGCTTCTGTTCCCAACTGGTGGTTTCCTAGACCCTTCGTCTGGGAAGTGGTTATGCACAATGGCTCCCTTGTACACAGAAAGCACTTTGAAGAGGATCTAGCAAACCTGCAAGCATTTTCATACCTGTAACCTGTGTTTTCTGCCACTGTTATCATGGCCGTCACCATAAGGCTATCACCAAAGCTAGATCTGAACTGCCTGCCTTTCTTTGCTTTGCAAGCTACAGCCTCCTGGGCTACTACAGCTGCCCTCCAGCCACCAAGCCGGCTGCTGGGCATTGTGGGCCTAAGCCCAGCACAGGGGCTGCATAGCTGGTCCTCCATAAATAATTCTCTCCTCCCTCAGTCACGCAGCTGACTCTTTTCCGCAAACCATTCCTACCCCCCACCCAGACTTCGTCCCTTTAAAAAGAGCTGTGCTTCGTGAGTTTCTTTGCTGTGTTCCTTCTGCTTGGCCTTCGAAGTCATGTTCCCTCCCAAACTCCATTATTAGAACAAAGCAACGCGTTAAGTAATTACCGAAAGGCTTTGGTTTCTCTCGGCATCATTGTTACTTCTTAACACGTCTCCCAAAATGAAAAGCTCTTCAATGGCTTTTCTCAGCCGACAGGCTCGCCCACGGACTCTGATGGGTTTTTGAGAAACTATAGCTCCAGATCTCTACAGCTATTATTCCTGACTCCAATTGTCGAGTCAAGTAAGGAAAAAAAAAAAAATTAAGTGCTCCTCTGGCTTCATTAAGTTTTCAGGGTATTTTGTGATCGAGAAAACTTTAGCGCGATATTTCATTTCACTCTGAAGAGCTTTCATTTTCATTTCATTCTTTTCTAATTTGACTTATCCTTTCATAAGTCATGTATACTTGCATGTCTAATGTATCTTGATCATATGCTCCATTTATCTCCCGTCTCTGCTTCCTGCTCCAAGTGAATCCCCTCTTCATTTCAGTCAATGCGCCCCGCCATGTTCAAGCCTTCAGTTTGTTTATTTTCATGACTCTGTGCACACTTGACTGTGCTCCTTAGAATCTGAGTATTTTGATCCCGTTGTTACCAACAATTGGCCGTCTCATGCCCACTTGTGTGAGCCGGGGACATGCTGCCCACCAACATCAGCAGCAACCATCAGGAAGCTGGGCAGCCTGACGTGTGCCTACGATCATGTTATTGAGCGCATGTACTAGGCCATCTGTAATAGCGGTGTGATACAGTCTGACTCCAAATTTCTACAAGGAGATACGGAAGACCTTTTGCAATTTCTCAATAGTTCTTTTGTCTAGCCTACCCCTGGATCAGCTGGCCAGCAGTCATGTAGTGAATTTGCTGAAACACATGAACCCATGTGCATACATGTACACACATGAAATCCTGGTTCCGCTTGAAATATAGGAAGCTAAAGAGGTTATATTTTAACCACAAGACCACAGCAACAGCAAAATAAGCAATAGGGTTACGTTTTGTGGGTCCATAAGAGTTAAGATTTAGAACGGCCAGATAAACCACTGTCTTAGAAAGAGCAAGTGCCATCAAGAAGAGCTGGCTCCAGCTCGGGCCAGCCTGGAGCGGGTGCTGCTAGCCACTGGAGCAGTGCTGTGACAGAGCATGGACTGTCCAGAATATGCAAGTCCAGGGGCATTGTGTCCCTTTGAAGACACTCTTCCAACCTCCTATTATCTACATAGTCGTGGTTACAACCGTAGCGAAAGGGCCCAGGGCTGCAGCCAATGAGGAAAGGACATTAAGCATGTCTCAACCTTTGTCCAATCCAGGCCCTTCCACCCTTCTCAAGCCAGGGCAACACACTTGGGGGTACTCGGTGTCCTGGTGATGATTCCATTATAGCCAGGTCACAAGAACCGAAAGTCCTCATTGATGGTGGCACAAAACCATCCCCATGCTGAAAGGGCACAGTCCCTGTGAAGACGGCCTCCATGGGATCAGACTGCCCTGCCCCCACTACTGGAAACCAATAGCCTGTAGGGACAGGCTGATGACAGACTCCTCGTGGCCCAGAGGAAAAAACTTGAAACTTCGAGAGAAGCTAAATGAACTGAGATGAAGTTTCTGGTTCAATAGGCTCTCTCCAAACACAGGGTAGCAGCCAAGGACTCAGAGCAGTGCCCCAAGGAGGGATCCCAGCGCCAATAGCCCATACACAGTTCCTGTTCAGGTTACCTGTCTTTGTCCTAGCTTTGTATATGGATCAAGATGCAATTCGCTAAATAAAACAACTTCAAAAATCCAAACCAACAAAATAAAACCAGAAAAATGAATCACCACAAAAATATAACAACAACAACAACAACAACAAGAGCAGTAGCAGCAGCAGCAGCAGCAAGATCTGGCAGTCCCAGAACAAGGATGTGGCTGCTAAGAGTATACCATGCCTGTCAGAGCCCATGAGGCCTAAAACTATGTTTTTTCCTTGAGAAGTCCAGAAATCTTATTTTCTTTTGTATTGAATGTTCATCTGAAAATGTGTGTCCATTTGCAAAATAATCATTTTTAATTGTTGCTATTTTCATAGGATTTGATTCCAATTTCTTTCCTTTTTCTTTTTTTTTTTTCTTGCTGGTGTTTTTTTTAAATAAGGTTTTTGACCTTAATATTTAGAAAACTCCATGACTAGATGATAACGACAATGATGATGATGATGGTGTGTGTGTGTGTGTGTGTGTGTGTGTGTGTTATATACATGGGCACACATGGATGTAAGTAAACCACAATTATACCTGTAGATATCTACCCTAAAGCTCCACACTCCATGTACACCAAGACAAATAGAGTCAAGGACCACATAACAAAGCTTTATTATATGATGGTAGTCATATGAGAGTCCAATGAAGCTGAGATTTTCCTGTTGCCTGGTGACTTGGTAGTCATGGTAACATTATAGCACATTACTCTTCAGTCTGCTGTAATGCTGGCATCAACAAACCTACCACCCTTCCAGCTGTTCAAAAGTGTAGCACACAATAATTATGTTCTATTTGCCATACTCTGTAGTAATAGCAAAGGACTATGTGATCGGTTTAGTGGAGTGACTGTACTGCTCTCTAGTCAAAGTTTTAGAGTGCACTTTCATTTATAAAATAAAAGTTCAGTGCAGAATAGCCTCCACTAAGGTGCCAGCTCAGCCCCACACATCACATGATCGCTGAAAGTCTTGATGTCCTAGAAAGACCATGAAGAAGAATGGCCTCCACCTTAGGGTCTGTGTAAGTGCCCCTAGATACCTGCTCAACAATGAACTTGCCTAGTGACACACTTCTTGGAATACACATCCTTTGCTCATTGACACAGGGCTTTGTAAAGACAGGAAACTATTCATTGAAGTCTTTCAGAAAGAGCGCAAAACACCTTCACCCATCACTTCTTCGTGGTTCCTTTCGGCCACCTGTGTCCTCTCTCAGACTCCCCCGGGGCAGCTAACAGGTCTCTTATCTGCTACTTTCTGTTTCTCGTGTAGAGTGACTCACAGTGGAGAAAGGACAGGCGCGACTTTGGACATCTGTTCTATAGCCAGCTGACCGAAGCCCAGAGACGGAGGATGCAAGGAGCAGTGCAGTTTTGAAGCCGGGAGGCTGAACGAACCTGCAGGGTGAGCTCATGCAGGCAGTCGAACGTGCTTCCGCCCTGACCGCACTTGCTGATGGTGGCCCGGCTTCATCTCGGCCGAGATTCACCTAGCCACAGCGGTGGCTTAATTTCAATTTGAGGATTGATTAATCCTCATTGAATGTCTTTCATAGCTTCTCTAATTTCAGCCATTTCTACCCGTTCGGAAAAAAATTGCAAACCAAAACCAAACAATACACAAAAGACCCAGAAGCCCATGCTGCACTTAGGCACAATGTTGATGCAGGTATTTGCCATTGTGGTCTGTAAGGATTTGATCTGATTAGGATATTTGAAACTACTAACTTAATCTGAAAAAAGAAAAAAGATCTCGGAAGATCCTTTTTTTTTAAACTATAGGTATAGTTTAAAATTTAGGTATTGTTTAATAATAGCTTAAAATTGTAGGTACAGGGCTGGTGAGATGGCTCAGTGGTTAAGAGCACTGACTGCTCTTCTGAAAGGTCCTGAGTTCAAATCCCCGCAACCACATGATGGCTCACAACCATCCGTAATGAGATCTGACACCCTCTTCTGGTGTGTCTGAAGACAGCTACAGTGTATACTCACATACATAAAATAAATAAATAAATCTTTAAAAAAAAATTGTAGGTACAGGCTACCATAGGTAACTAGTTATCTTAGGTAAAATTAATAATAATAATAATAATAATAATAATAACAATAACAACAACAACAGCTTTGTTCTTGTAGGATTGCAAATTTGTTGGCTGGCTATGCTGTGGAAAATAACAGGTTGTGCGAAAGGACATATCCCTAAGAATTTCATTCAGGGGTTTTTGTCTATATGCTGCCCCCTGCTGCTGCCTGGAGAAAACCCAGCTGCTTTTATCTGAAGCATTGTCGACAACTTGCATGTTCTCTTTCCTCCCTGTCCCCTCCCAGTTCTCAAGAGGTAAGGGAAGCATCACTGCCTTCCCTGGCATGATCTTAGCTAAACCAATTGCCCTTCACCTGCCCTTCCTGTCCCTCCCTGTCCTGATACAACCTGGACCCACTCCCCATGCCTTACCAGAAGTCCTTGCTCATACAAAGACTCCCTTTCCTCCAGAGATGCCATTAATTCAGCTAGCCCTTCCCACTCCTTCTCTTGGAATTACTCCCTTCTGTCTTTTATTATAACAACCTCCTGTAACTTAGATATACCCTTTCTATTGTTTTATTCTTTGAAAATTATATACATGCACATAATGTATATGACTCATATCCTCTCCTATTCCCTCACCCACCCCCAACTCCCCACAGGACTCCCAACCCACCTCCTTCTTTTTTTTCCAGATAATTTATTTTTATTTACTTTACATTCTGATCACAGCCCCCTCCCTCCTCCTTTCCCGGTTCCTCCCTGACAATTGCCTCCTGCCCTTCTCTGAGGCATCACTCTACCCTGCTACATCTCATCCCGGCAGGGCTCAGCACATCCTCTCCCAACCAGGAAGTGCAGGTAGAGGGAGAGGTATCCAGCAGCAGGGAACAGAGTCTGAGACAGCCCCTCTCCACCTATTAGGGGACCCACATGAAGACCAAGCTGCACATTTGCTAAACATGTGTAGGGAGTTTAGGTCCAGCCCTTGCTGCTCCCTGGTTGGTGGCCCAGGCTCTGTGAGCCCCACGTTCCCAGGTTAGTTGATCCTACAGGTCTTCTTGTACTGTGTTTGACCCCCTCCGACTTGCTCACATCTGTCCCCAACTCTTCCACCAGACGCCCTGAGCTCTGCCTAATATTTGGATCTGAGTCTCTTCATCTGTCTCCATTCACTGCTGGATGAAGCCTCTCAGGAGACAGTTATGCTACAAACATAGCAGATTATCATTTAATCATGTCAGGGGTTGGCTCTCCCACATGCGATGAGTCTCCAGTTGGGGCCGTCCTGGGTTGGCTGTTCCCTCAGTCTCTGTTCCATCCTCATTCATGCAGATCTTGTAGGCAGGACAGATTTGGGGTGGAAGGTTTTGTGAGTGGATTGATGCCCCCTCCCTCTACTGGAAGTCGTGCCTGGTTACAGGAGGTGGCCAGTTCAGTCTCTATGTTCCCCTTTGGTAGGAATCTCAACCCGGGTCACCACCGTAGACTCCCAAAATCCTCCATTTCCCAGGTTTCCAGCTGTCGGGAGCCACCCGAACGCTCCTATGACCTCCATTACAAGATGGCGCCTACATCCTGTTCTTGCTGAGCCGTAAACAGGCCAGTGCGCATGCCCGAGCGGAATTCCCCGCCACTGAGTCTCTGCCTACCTCGTGGCATCATATGGGGTGATGAGCCACAGCCTACCAGGGTACGCCACGTCCAAGGCGAGAGGACCTGCCTATATAAGACTTGGGTTCGCGCTCCCTCAGGGTCTCCGCCCTGTAAGCTTATGCTCTCCCTCTCAAGGTGCATTAAAGCTTTCTGCAGAAGGATCCTGAGTGTGCTGGCGAGGACATCCAGCTAGTCACCAGAGATGCCCCACTGATTTCCATTCTCACTCCAAGCGCTCTCCTAACTCTGTCCTATTCCCTCCCTCCCTCTCTCCTTCCTCCCTTTCTTCCCTCCCCCCAATACACTGACTCCTACTACAGCCGTCCATAAACATGAGTCATTCACTGAGGCATGCACAGCCAAAAGCAATGACAACAGTCTATATTCTTTGTTGGGTAGACTCTCAGAGCTCCTTTACCAACAACTCATATGGACTTAAAATTTTGTTTATCAACTCATGGTTTCTTGTAGCAGCATTATCCTCCCACACAGGGCTGAAGTGGAAATCTTCAGGTGTTTTGGAGGCTTGGTTGTGTTGTGTGATGTTTTTTCTGGAAACTGTCTCATGAGAGGATGTTTTGCTAAGAACAGACATGTGGTATGTTTTCTAGACTGCCTGGGGAAAAGGGCATGTGGTGTTTTGCCACAGTGGATGCTTGAGGGATCTTTGGAAAGGGTATAAGTATAACCCAACAGACAGTGGATGACGCTGTGGTATTGGTTCACCTTGCTTCTTTTGCTGATCATCATTTGTCTGACTTTGTAGAGAGAAACAACTTCTGGTGGTACTCCATTGCCTAGTGGTTCTTGCTGCTTCTGCAGACTTGGGCCAATGGTCAGAGCCCTGCGGTTTCTTCTGGATTGAACTACCATTGCTGATTCGTGAATGGTGGTTGTAAGTGGATCAAGCTACCACTGCTGATTCATGTAGACTGAACTGCTGATATCCTGACAATACAGATTGGATTCGCCCCCAAAGAACTATTTCTAAACAGCTCCACATCCTCCTTCATCCTATTAACCCTTCCTTTCCACTACCTCTAGTTTGTGGTGAGCTAGAAGGGAGGTTAAAGCGTTTAAGTACACTTATCAAAACAGGTTTTGAAAAATATAAGCCCACACGGAGTACTTTCATATAAACTGTATTTTATTATTCTTCTGACAATCTTTGGAATACCACACAACAATTATTCCTGGATGTTTTATCATCTACCTTTATCTCCTATTTTGGTTTCTTGGGCTGTCTATGTCTGAGCTGAAGTTGGAGGCTTTTAATTTGATCTCCCGGGATGTAGTTTTAGTGCATCTTTTCAATTACCTAGTCTATACCTACTCTTCCTGTCTATTTCTTCAATTCTTTATGGCGGGTTTTTCATTGTTTTCAAATTGCATTATTGTCTACTACATAAAGGAGTTTTTTAAGTCTTGCGCTTTGATGTATTTGGTACTAGGGGAGGGCATTTGTTCCTCATGTCTCTGGGTTTCCTGGGAAAGACTTTTCCTTCTGTATTCTTAGTTTCTGGTCCCATCTCATATTGAACTCCTTAGAGAAATGAGTACCTGGGACATACCATTGGTCAGATGTGCTTTCTGATTGGAGGACAATTGACTATCTCCCATGAAATTCCCAGCCAACATAATCTCAAATTCAGTTTTCTTTGTTCTCCTTAAGGCTGCATTGATGCCTTAAACTTAGACAGGAGACAAAAGTCCCTACCCTTCTAGAATCTACTTTCCTCTTCAATGCTTTTGATACTAATACAATTATGCTAATGGTGTGCTTATAATAATGAAGGTAATAATAGCTAATGCTTATTGTATACTAATTGTAATGTATAATTAATCGCTTTATGTGCATTATTCCAACATCCTCAACAACTCTGCAAACAAGAAGAATTTTAATCTCTTTCCCTGCCCCACAATGAAGAGTCATTGTAATAGTTTGATAACTCACTCTAGTCTATACAATGTAGAGGGACAGAATTTATACTCTTATCTTCCTGGTCTCAAACCCATTTTTGAACTATTATGCTGGGCCATTAATCAATTACCCAGACCCATCATAGAGGTGGTTGTCTTCCTCCTACCCCACTGATATGTCTGCTCCTATCCTACTTCCTGAACACATCCTTCCATGTTCCCAACTGCAGCTCAGAGCTCCTACCTCCTGTCCCCTAGACTAGATGTTACTCTCCTCATTTGATAGAGAAATAACTAAGACTAGAGACATAACTAAGCAGTTAAGAAATTTAGGAATGCTTACTGCTCCCCAGAGACACGACTTTAGTTCCCATCACTAGAATATGGTGGCTCAAAACTACCTGTAACTCTAGCTCCAATGGATCCAACATCCTCATCTAGCTGAAGGTACCTACATTTATGTAAGGCCCATGGAAGCTCAGTAACCTGTCTTGGGTAATACAGTAAGTGTTAATACTAGACATGAATCCATAATGAGCTTGCTACAATTCTCCTGGCTCTTTTCATTGTGCCTAAGAACAAAATTAGGCTACATAGCCTATATGTGGCCTGTTTTGTCAATAATTTGTATCTTTAGATAAGGAATCTCACCACCTTGTATTTCCTCTGAGAGGGAAAGAAGGTGGTCCAAGGTATCCTTAATGATCGTTTTGCAAAACAATACAAATGAAAGATGGGGTATACATACATCAAAGTGTCTGAGTCTGAAGCAGTCATAGCAACTCCTGAGGATGACACCTGAGTGCTGCTCGGACATCATGTCCAGACGCCATTCCATAGTGCCAGGCTCCTAACCAGAGTCCTCTGAACATCTCCACGGGCTCCTAAGAGAACAGAGGGCGTGTTCTGGCCCCAGGACCATTCGTGTTTTTACTGCACCGCCTTGCACATTGAGAGTCATTTATCCCAACTTGCTTACTAAGGATCCGGTGCTTTTAAAGACTTCCTAAAAACCGTTCCACTAAACAAATACTGATCCATCCTTTATCTGTTGGAAATCATTGTGTTCTGGGCAGGAAGAGCCCAGCACCACCATTTATGAAGTACTAAGGTAGGGTCAAAAATAAGTCTTCCCTGGTAACCTCACAGTTGTAGGTAAAGGTGATATGAGATCACAGAGGCTGGGGTGCACCATTCGAAGTCACACTAAAGACTTTTGGGGCAATGACATTATCACACTCCAGCAACTACCAGAACACAGTGTCAGAAGCTTGCAGTCTGGCCAATAGCAATCAGAAGAGGCCTCATAGAAGCCTCAGTAAAGAAAATCTCAGGCCAAAGCGGCAGAGGCAAACTTGGCACAACAAAATCATATACACACACCTCATTCAAAAGTCTGAGACGTCTAGGTCTGGACTCTGCTCATCCCAGCTCAGTTGGCACTAAGAACTTGTCCTTTCTGTCATGGTTCCTCTGACAGGTTTCCAATCTGAGTCTTATGTATAAAATGGAATGAAACATCTTACTTCCTAGGGCTGCTTGGAGAATTAAGTGAGGTCAGATACATTAAAAGGCTATAAAAGGGCTGTGCACCACATTTGGCTCATGATGATTAACAAGTATGGGATTCCGGCTTCCCATTGTTCTAGAAATTGTCAGTAGTAGGAAAGAACAATGGGCAATAAGAATCGGAGAAATAGAGAGGAGGGATAAATAACACTAAGGATATTTGAAAGGGCCATAGGGAAACATTATTTTATGTCTACTTAAAACATATATGTAGTATATATGTATACACTTATATACATATATGTAATAAACACACACATGATTTTAAAGAAGTTGTGACACTCTGGATAATAATACCCCCACACACACTGAAAATAAGTCATCTAACAAAAACCCAATGGCAGACATATAGGAACCTTCCCCTAAAGTTGTTGGTATGGAGAGTACAAGAAACTTGCAAACCCATATATATCGATTGCCATGGCTGTCCTTGGCTGTCTCCCAGAATTTGAAAGCAAGACCCTATTGCTGAAGATGTCACACACACTGGCCATGGGACTTGGAGGAATTAAGTTGGAACTGACCAGGAAGCCTCTCCCCTGAGAACTAGCTCTCACAGAAGGTGCTATGCAAACTGCCAAGGGAGAAAAGCAATCAATAGTCCTGAAAGAATCAATATTGGCCCAGGATCCCCAAGACCAAGTTCTCAGCACTAAGGGGGTTTATCTTCCTCACAGGGACAGAGGGCAGAGAATAAGAGACAAAGACAGGAGATAGAGGATGAGGGAGAAGGGGAAGCAGGAACAAGGGAGAGAGGAAAGGGTATTTGGCCCAGAAGGAAAGACAGAGGGTTACATCTAGATAGAGAGGAGACTGCCAGGGCCCATAGGAAAATTGCAGTTTATAACATATAATGGGAAACTCCAGGTTAGGATGAGATGTTTACTTTTAATTGGGTATCTTAATTAGGGCAGCCAAAGGGGGCTTTTGATTGCTGGATAACTGGACCTTAGTAGTCAGCCCAGGAGGAGGAAGTGGCCAAATAAGAGAATAGACCTTGGTGGCTAGGTCTAAGAATGCGCCCTAATGTTTTTTTAGCAAGCAGAGGGAATAGGGGAGAGCCTTGTTTGCCATGCTTGTAGTCCCTTCAAGTCTTACCTATAAAGCTTGTGATCTACAACAATGACCAGACTGGCCAGATATCTCCAAGGGTGCAATGGCAGTACTTTTACCTTAGGAACAGCTAACAGCTATGTAATTGGACTTCAGGCCCACTCCTTTTGAGGCAATCCTTCCCTGACTGGTACTGTAAACCTAGCCAAGTCCATATATGGCAGGGGAGGTCATGAGCCCTCGAAGAGAAGCTACTACAGCCACTTTCCACAACTCATATAACATCTCAGCACGACCTACACACTTACCCTCACACTCACAGGTAGGTGTAGTTCTCACGCCTCATCAAAGAAGATTCTTTTTACAGCAGAAAAGACACTACTATAGAAACCCACAACTGGTCAAAATGTAGATAATATGGCCATGGGGTGCCCAACCCAGATTCATACATCTACAATACAACTCCTACACCTAAGGTTGAGGAATATCACAGAGGAGGCGGCATTTCTTTTGTTTGTTTGTTTGTTTGTTTTCACTTTGTTTATTTACTTTACATCCTGATTGCAGTCCTCCACCCCACCCCAATCTCCTGATTGCACCCCAATCCCACCGTCACACTTCCCTAGCCCACCACTCCCTCTCACCTCTGAGAAGGCATTTCTAATGACTCTCTAGCTTCTATAGAACCTGTTGTCTGATTTATCACTTTGAATGGCTCAAATTTGTTCATTATTTACTTTTTAGTAAATCACCAATTTTAATTCAATAAAATGATACCAAACAGGCATGAACAGCTAGATAATCTGTAGATATCTGAGAGCAGTGCTCACTGTAGCACAGCTCACAGCAGCCCAGGTAGAAATGGCATGAGTGTCCGTCAGTGAATGTGTGGGTGTACAGAAATTGGTATTTTGGTGGGGCAAGCTATTTTTTTCAGCTTTAAAAAGGAAAGGAAACTCTGACACATGCTACAACACAGGGGAATTTTGATGTCATTGTGCCAGTGAATGAAGAGACAAATATTGTATGATCTTATCTATATTCCTTACATAGTCAAAATCATATAAACAGTAAGAAGAATGCTGGTTTCTAAGAGCCAATTATGAGAAATAGGACGTTAGTCTTAAATAGACATAGGGGTTTTTGGTGTTTTGTTTTGTTTTGTTTTGTTTGAGACAGGGTTTCTCTGTGTAGCCCTGGCTGTTCTGGAACTCACTCTGTAGACCAAGCTGGCCTTGAACTCAGAAATCCACCTGCCTCTGTCTCCCAAGTGCTGGGATTGAAGGTGTGTGCCGCCACTGCCTGGCTAGACATGGGTTTAATTCCAGATGGGTAGCAGTGATGATTATTTAACAATCGAAAGACCCTGGAGCTCCACTTAATCTTAGTGAGGGTTACACATACAGAGGGTTGGGATGATAAATTTCATGCTGTGTGTATTCTCCCATGATTCACAAATCTGATTACCTGTCCATACATAATTTACTCTGTGGAAGTGTGAGGTATGACTGCAGCACAAATTCTGAAATAGGACAGACCCAGCTCCTGGACCTCTAAGTTAAAACATGGTCACCAGGTCACCTGGTCCTCACTTCTTTAAACACCCCAGTTCTCCCATGTTTCCACTTATATCTGCCACATGTCCTATAAATAACCCCGTTCAAGCTCACTGGTTGACCGAGTTGTACTTTAGTGCTTCCTGTTCTTAGGTTTGTTGTGACTCCCTCTCTGGGATGAAAAGATTCGCATGTTGCATCTCTCACGTAACAGTCAGCAATATCACCATCAGCATCCTAGGCCTAGGCCAACTTGTGCTGTAGAAGCATCTAGAAATCTTAGGACTGATTTTTTTTGTCACTATGACAAGATATTTGAGATGAACAACTTAGGAGTAGGAAGGGGTTTGGGGCCCATACTTCCACAGATTCTGGTCAGTATTCAACTACATCCATTGCTTTGGGGGCTATGCGAAGACAGCACATCATGGTGGGGAGTGTATGGCAAAGCAAGGCTACCTAAGTCACATTGCCTGGAGGCAGGCGGAGGTCCAGGAAAGCAGGGACTACATATCAAGATTCTGTTCCAAACAACAACAACAACAAGAGTAAAAATAAACAACAATGAAAACCATAAAGCAAATAGAAAATACTTGTTTAGGTTGGAAGAATCAATAGTATACAGAGTCAATATAAACCATATCCAAATTCCAATTTTTTTCAGAGATAGAAAAATAAAGCCTGAAATTCACATTTAGCTACAAAAAGATCTGCATAGCTAAGGCAATTCTGGAAAAAAATGAAGTTGGAGGCACTACATTTCCTGGCTTCTAATTATAATCCAGAGCTATAGGATGGAAATAGCACCGAGCTGGCACTAAAGGAGACACAGAGACCAATGCAACAGAAAAATCAGTGATAAACCCACAAATACATAGCTGACTACTTTTGACAAGGACACCAGGAAGACACGAAGTGGAAATGGTGTTAGAAAAACTGGATATCCACATGAGAAAGGAGAAACTTGGCCTTTTTCTTGTAGTAACCAAAAGCAATCCATCATTGATTAAAGCCTTAAACATAGGTGATCCACATAGCCTACCGTAGTACCACATGTCCTGTGACTGCTCTCTAGCATCCCTTCTCCAGGCAGGGACCACTGGCCTTGAACTTCTAACTCTACCCACCCTGCACATGTCTGAGGACCATGTATCTCATCTTATCCACTGGAGCATGGGCAACCTACCAGGGGCCACATACATGAAGAAAAATAACTGTTTCCCCTCTACAAGTCATCTATATCCTCTACTATACATCAACTATACATCAACTATCTATAGCCTAGTTAGGACTAGGCCCTTGGGACTCCCTGCACTATCCATGAAGGGAAGCTGACTGGCTCGATCCTGTGCAGGTCTTGCTCAGGCAACCACTGCTTCTATGAGTTCTTGCATACAACTGCCATGTTGTGTTCAGAAGACACTCTCATGGCCACTTTCCTCAACAACACTTTTTCCACTTCCTCTTCCATGATGTTCACTGGACTTTCAGAGAACGAGAATGTGATATAGATGTCTCATTCATGGTTGACTACTCTGAAGTCACGTATTCTCTGCACTGTGACCAGCAATGAGTCTCTCTGTGTTAACTATCGCCCATGGCAAAAAGAAGTGTCTGTGATGAGGAAGGAGAACTGCAGTAATCTGCAAGGATGAATAGAATGCAGTTTGATGCTCCATCCATGTAGTGAGATGTGCTTGTTTGAATATGCTTGCCCTAGGAAGTGGCACTCTTAGGAGGCATGGCCTTGTTGGAGTGGGTGTGACCTCATTGAAGTAGGTGTGGCCTTGTTGGAAGAAGTGTGTCACTGTGGGGGTGGGCAATGAGACCCTCCCCATAGCCACATGGAAGTCAGTCTTCTGTTTGCCTTCAGATGATGTAGAAAACTCTCAGATCCTCTTGCACCAGGCCTGGCTGAATCACCATGCTCCTGCCTTGATGATAATGGGCCTATAAGGCAGCCGCAACTAAATGCTGTTCTTTATAAGAGTTGCCTTGGTTATGATGTGTGTTCACTGCAGTAAAACCCTAACTAAGACATGAGATAATAGTAGTAGGTTATCTCTTAGTGTATAAGGGTTTATAAGTTTATAAGGGTCCATGATTCACCCAAAAATGATACCCGGGACACAAATATTATATAAACACAAAGAGTATTTTATTCTGCATAAGTCTAACATGCTGGAGTCTCCCCATTACCAAGACAGAGAAACAACCAAGTAAGCTTGCAGGCCTAATTTACAGCACCTCAGTGGATTCCTGGTTAGGTGACCTCTATGTCAATCTGTTGGGTCCATCTCTATGGACATTTCATTACCTGGGTGTGAAGGCTGGAAACTTGCTGGAGAGGTCTGGAAACTGTTGCTGACCCATTGTCCTTGCCTCAGGCCAGGTGGTGGGGCAGCTTCTGAAGCCTGGACTTGCCTGTAATTGCCCAGTTCTTGGAAAGAGATATTTAGGCCTAGTCTCCTGAACTTCCCATTTGAAGCCTGTCATGGAATCAGTCTAGTGTTCTCATTAGGGGCTATAATCTCCCTAGCCACAGTTTCTTAGTCACATTTACTGTATCAAGCATGAATTCTCTCCTGTGGAGAAGCCCTTAAATTCAATTAGAAGGCTAATGGTTACCCCCTTAACAATTATACCATTATTACATTAAGAGTACCTTATCAAGTCAGTCATTATTGTAGCTTGCAAGGTTCACAACTGGGTAAGTCTGTTTCTTTCTTTCTTTTTTGTCCCTCCCCCAACATAGTACTTTCTGGTGCTATGGAAGCTGACCAACAGGGAAGAAGATTCCATATCGGTAACAGCCTGATTTTTCATGTCCTGTGACAAACATGTACGGTCTTACTGTCAAGTTCCGATGGGCAACTGAGACCAGTGTGACAATAGCCTTATTGTCAATAGACAATAGACAACATTGTTTGGGGAATTTTTTAGACCTCTGTGGCCAACAAGTCAAAAGGAGAATATCCCACACCTAGGATGGGACTTTTTGTTTGATACCTTAATGCATCATGGGGAAGCATTAGTCCCTTGTATAGCCCCTTGTAAACTCCCATTAAACTCTTTTTAAAATGTCTATGTATGCTCTTTTAGACATCCTTAATATCAGTTATGCTTTAATCTGTCCCCACCTCATCAATATCCTCTCATCCCTCCCCCACCCAAACTCTTCCATTTATCTGATTCCCCACTTCATGTCTAACCAGTACTCTAAAGTTCCTACTAAAGTTTTGTCCCCCACTTGTCATGGCCCCATTTTAGTTTCCTGGGTTCCAAGCTAAAAACACAAATCTAAAGATTCAAAACTAGAATCCACATACAAGACAGAACAAGAAGTGTTAGTCTGTCTGGGTCTAATTTACTGCTCTCAATAAAATAGCAAATCTTGATTTCTTATTTTAAATTCTTCTCCAAATTCATAACCCAGCATCTCCACTCAAAGGCCTGAGACATTTGAAACATATGCATCCAAGGCAGAGTAGTTCAACTTATAAGTTTATGCTCCACACCCCTCTCCCTCCAATTCTCCACACCTCGGCATCCACTTGCTTAGTCCAAAAGTCCAGAAAACATTCTTGACTAATGGGTTTTCCTTCCCATTAGTATTTGTGACTTCCATTTGCAATGCTCATTTTCCTACCTCAGAATGCATCACAAACCGATGATCTCACCAGCCACATCTCTGGAACAAGCTTCAAATGCCAAACCCTCCTTTTACAGTGCGGCAGCTGCATACCCTCTTTCTTCTCTTACTCTGATGGCTCCTCCTGTCTGTAGCCAGAGAAATTTCTCCATTAGGAAAACTGAAGCATCTCATCCCTTTGCTTAAAACATTTTAGGAACTACCCATTCTTCCTAAACAGCATCCAAGCTGGCTCTGTAGAGGCCTTTGGTGCTCTGCGCAACCTGACTATTCTTTGACTCTCTCTGTTTGCCCACCTTCTGCTACAAGCTCTTCTCATTCCCAAGCACACACTTTCCAGGGTATTATAGGCTGGTTCCACTTTGCAGATGCAACCTGTCTTGATTGGTCCTTCCAACTGCCCTCCCTTGAGATAAGTGTAAGATGCATGTCACCATAACCTCTTCCTGGAGCAGCCTTACTACATTCTGAAACTATGTTATTGACTCACCTATCTGTTAGACGGTCAGCTCTCCACTGTGAGCTATATGTGGGCAAGGTACTCACAAATGCCTTCCAGATCGAGTAAGGATCCAATGAATGATCGTTGAATGAATAAACAGGAGAAACTGATGATAAGTGTTTCTTCTCTGATGGAAGGGTATCCTGGGACTTGGAAGCCCAGAAATTGTACAGCGTTGAAGAGAAAATTTATCCCAATGGAAGGGCCTCCTGAGACACAGGATCTCAGGTACCACACAGATCTGTGGGACAGTGTCCCAGTGGAAGGGCATCCTGAGACACGGGAGCTCAGGAACCACACAACTCTGAGAGGAAGCCTCCTCAGCAGAGGCATTGCAGCTCCCAGGGGAGAGTCTCTCTAGCTGAGCTCAGGAGTTCAGGAGACTCAACCCCACTCCTTCCATCCTTCTCTTCATTGCTTCTTTATTCTTGTCTTCTTGACATCCGTGGTGTGCCACTCGGGGACTACATTGATGACTAGAGATAGACTGATGACTTTCTGAGGAAAAATCAAAAAAGAAAAATAGAAAAGATTATGAGAAATATGTTGCTAGGAAAATTGTGTTTATATTCACTTGTTATCAATATCTTCGTATCTCCAAAGCCATCAAGCGCCAATCTGGAACAGAGTTCATTGTCTCAGTGGAATGCCCAGGCCAGGCCACTGAATCTTATTTATATGTTGCAGATGTTTAGTTAAAGGTTCTTGGCCAACTTTCAGGAGAGATCACTCAATGCCAGCAGCGGGATATGGTGTGTAGCCCCAAGCCTTGCTTCTGGCTGCTTTGTGAGTGACGAGGGAGGCCATCCTCTGACTCTCTCTGCTCTCCTGCTTGCCCACATGATTAGATAACATAGCTGTAGCCTTTTAATATTCCATTCATAAGAACAAGGTTAAATTGCAAGAATCCTGGCGTCAAATTCTAAACTAGAATCCTTGCTGTCAAATTCAGCCTGAGGACAGCAGTAGGCCACACCAGTGATTTATGATCCTTCTCTTTTACGATCTCTTTTTATTGGGTTTTTCTTTAACTGTGTTCCCTCAGCGCATGTCTAAGAAATACTACTCAAGGCAGAAAAATTTATTAGTGCTGTGTTGAGCACAGTGTCAGAATTTTAAGTGCAAAACCTGTTCAGTGAAATACACTGCTGTGTTGCTTCACATTTTCTTTTCTTGAGATAGTGGACTAAGAAATGAAGGTTGTATGGGAAGACCAGGAAGGCTACTAATGGCCACCGGGTGATAGGCATCTCATAGCCACTAGAAGAGTGTCATCCGTGGTAAAAATCAATTGACTCTCTCTCTTACAGGGCCATATATAATACATGCTGGTATATTATCATATCTGCCCACCCAGCCAGCTTGCAACAAAATCAGATTTCATTGTAACTTGACAAAGGAGGAGGCAAATCTCAGAGAGTTAGGTAAATTGCCCAAAGACTCAAAACTCATAATCGCCAGTGTAGGGCTCAGAAAGGGTCTCTGGCTCATAGCCTAGTGCTCTCCCCATGTTGCCACACGACCCGGAGCATGGTAAGAAGCGTTCTGGAAGCCTGAATCATGAAAAGCAAACACACATAAGAAACAAGAATAATAAATGTGCACCAGGATCTGATTGGGTGCCATGTTCCACTCATTGGCTACCCACACACATCAGGTCTTGTGTAAGACTGTACCTCAGGATGAGCCACAAATCTTCTATTCTTTGTCTCAGACACTTTAGAGGAGATGTCAAAGGGGACGTTATTGTCAGGACTTGGTGGTCATCTCTTGGCCTCAGAGAAACCTGACATTCCAGGGTGTCTCACTATCCTTGGAACGACCCTCCCTGCCCCACTGTGGAACCTGTTCATTTCCAGCGAGGCTCCTACATAACATGGGGTGTGGTTAAGACCGGTGTTGGGGATGGCCTTGCAAATCCATTGCTCCCACCATCAGTTAAGGTGTCTCCCATATGACGCTGTGACTATTGCCCCCCATTAAACTGAGTGACCACACAGCAGGGGGTCATAGGTATGTATATGTGTTGGGCAAGACAGTTGGAGCAATGGAAACAGAGTCAGAGGGCAGCAGGAACCAGATGTATTTGTGAAGATGATGGAGAGGGGGTTAAGAGGGCAATGGCCAGCAGTGGGACCTACGGGGGTCCAGGGAGGCAGTGTGCATAGCTTGAGAATCGTCAAGAGCAGATGACAGGCGCTCAGACGAAGGTGATAGGAGTGGTGGTGCTATCCAGGGGAAGCAGCTGAGACTGAATCTAGGGTGCTAGATGTGCTGGTCTAAGCTCCACCCACAGACGCCATTAGCACAGGGTTTGCTGACCCTAAGCCGAAAGTAACACCATCTCTGAGACTTCCATACTAGCGCTTGTTTTTGTTTGTTTGTTTGCTTGCTTTTTTTTTTCTTGTTTCATTTTATTCTTTTCTGAAGCCCCTTTCCACACAGTGTCTCCTTTACAGGCCAAGAACCTCTGGTCTCTAATCAGCATTCACCAGCTTATAACTTTCCTTTAGTCTCAGCACCTGGGGCTGCATGTGGCATAGCTGCACAGGTTGGACAACCTGAAGGCAGGCTGACTCCCACCTGCCACAGAGATGCTGTTAACACAGGAGCAAAGCCAGCAGAGATTAGGGCCAGGAACCGCAGAGCCTATCCTCCCAGAAACACACCCCAAAAATCTGATCGATTTCCCGGGACATAGGAATGGCAATGAGAAAGCAAATGGTGAATCAAGACGTAGGACAACTTAAATAAACACTCAACCCACTGACTGACCCAAGCACCAAAGGAAGAAGGCTCAGAGAGCACCTGACGGAGTCCAAAGGAACAGAACACCTCCCAGCCTTGACTGGGTTAGAGGCTGGCTCAGCAGGATTTCATGATTCTCTTATAGAGTTTTCTCCAGCTTAGTGAGAAGCCCGGCCTCCCCAAGCCCACATGCCACAGGCTCTGTACTGGCTGGTTTTGTGTGTCAACTTGACACAGGCTGGAGTTATCACAGAGAAAGGAGCTTCAGTTGGGGAAGTGCCTCCATGAGATCCAGTTGTGGGGCATTTTCTCAATTAGTGATCAAGTGGGGAAGGCCCTTTGTGGGCGGTACCACCTTTGGGCTGGTATTCTTGGATTATATAAGAGAGCAGGCGGAGTAAGCCAGGGGAAGCAAGCCAGTAAGTAACATCCCTCCATGGCCTCTGCATCAGCTCCTGCTTCCTGACCTGCTTGAGTTCCAGTCCTGACTTCCTTTAGTGATGAACTGTAACATGGAAGTGTAAGCTCAATAAACCCTTTCCTCCCCAACTTGCTTCTTGGTCATGATGTTTGTGCAGGAATAGAAACCCTGACTAATACAGGCTCTATATGTTACTATTGTATGAATCCCAATATATTCTGTTCTTGTTTGAGCCCTAAGTCTCCTGCCTGCCTTATCTTGTGAAATATTGGTCATATTGCCCAACTCACAGGTATTCCTCCTAGACTTTGGATTTGTGTGGACTAGGGAATCTTTCCTGATTCTTTTATAAAGCATCAATGGCTCCACATCTGAAGTGGTGCGGCACAGTAATGCTGGCCCACCCCTCCTGCCTCCCTTCCTACCACCTTGGTTCTTAGATACGTTCCTCTAACAATCTCAACCATATGGAAGTCTAACACCCCAGAAGGTAGTTCTGTGAAAAGAAATTTTAGTTTAGTTTGGCTCAAATAATCTGGTTTAAAATACACTTTTTAAATAGAACGAACTTTTAATTCTTTAAGAAAAAAAAATTCATGGTGCTTTAAAAGACATTTGATCCCTGGGTTTTGTATAAGACTCCATTTATATTTTAAGGTGAAGATTTTATGAAAAGAGACGTGAGTTCAAGGACCCTAAAAGGGTAGCCATTAAGGGCAGTTAATAAATATAACCTCGTGGAGCTTAAAAGCTTCTGTAGAGCAAGGGACACCATCATTTGAAGAAAGTAGTAGCCTGAAGAACATCTTTATTACACATCTTACAGAGAGTTAGTATCCAGGATATAAAAAGTAAAAAAAAAAAAAAAAAAAAAAAAAAGAAAGAAAGAAAGAAAAAAAAGAGCATCGAGAAAATAAACTGACTAAAAGTGGATCTAAAACTAAACGAAGAATACTAAAATAAATGAAACACAGATGGCCAAAGGCACTTTTATTTTCATATATCGGTCTTATTTAAAACACAAATAAGTATTTCTCCTTGTTAATGACAAATGGTTTAAATAATGTTTGAACACAAATTACAGGGCATTAAATATTAACAGACCTTTTTTAAAACAAAAGAACAGGGGCTATATACAAAAGAGACCTACAATCTATAGCTAATTCAAAATAGGAAATGTGTTTTTACAAAATGTGGTAAAACCAGAACCTTCCACCTCTGCTTTGGAGAAGGGCTCGCACACAATGTTCAGTCAGCTGAAGATGGATTGGTACAAGTGTCTATACAGAAACTTCAAGTCGTTTTTGCGTGTGCCCAATCACCCAGTCTTCCCAGACTGAACTGGCAGTCCTGTGGCTTTCTTCCTTTTCCATATTCCCAACAAGGCTTACAAGAACTTCAAATTCTTGATGAGCTGCTTTCAACAGCATGTTAGGAACCAACATGACAGGCGATCCAGGATTTCCCTATGAGAGTCAAACAGGCCAGCCGGGCAGTGGTGATGCACACCTTTAATCCTAGCACTTGGGAGGCAGAGGCAGGCGGATTTCTGAGTTTGAAGCCAGCCTGGTCTACAGAGTGAGTTCCAGGACAGCCAGGGCTACACAGAGAAACCCTGTCTCGAAAAACCAAAAAAAAAAAAAAAAAAAAAAAAAAAAAAAAGAAAGAAAGAAAGAAAGAAAGAAAGAAAGAAAAGAAAACTCACTGAACCTCTGAACCTGTAAGACAACCCCAATTAAATGTTGTCCTTTATAAGACAAAGAAAAGAAAAAGAAAACTCAATCCAGACATGAAGAAACCGGAGGTATCCAATATTACCCCAGAGCACCTTGCCAGCCCTGTAACGCTACAGCCCCGTGTACTGCTATGGGCTATAGATCAATACTGATCTACAGTATTTCTATTCAGGTTTTCCCCTCCTCCCATGGTTAAAGCACATCAAATAAATCCTAGGCAAGAGGAGTTTCCTGGGAGAGACAGAAATTAAAAATTTTTTACCAATTTTCTATCTCTGTGATAATTCAATGCCAGTAAGAGAAAGGTATTGAAGGGACAATTTTCATATTAAAAAAAAAAAAAAAAAAAAAAAAAAAAAAAAAAGACTGTCCCTAGTCAAGTCACCATCTCTTATGCAGAATCCAGGGAGTCCCAGAAATAGAAAATCATTCTCAGGGGACCCCAGAGGCACTTTAAGGCCTTTAAAAACATGCAGAAATGATAAATTAGCTATTGCTCTTCAGAGGTTTATGGAGCGGCTAACACAACCTGACCTGGTCCAGAGTTCTGTCCGAATCTCAGGGTCTCGAGCTGCCCGGCCCTGTTTAAAGCTTAGATGAATCTCCAAATACCTTTAAAAGGACATACAATTTGGCACAGACTGAGTGGATCTTTGGTTTAGTGATAGCATGACATTTGGTCCACAATGGTTAGCAGCTGTCTTCATTTTAAACTCTGATAAAATTAAGACAACCCATATAATAAATACAGCAGGGGAAGCTGGCCCACACTGACAAACACCTCAAGGACCGCTGAGTTCCCCCTGCGCCGTTTCAGTTAGAGCTCAGTCTCATGTGGAGAGAAGGGCATTCCAGAACTTTCTTCTCAAAGATGCAGAACAATGGTTATTTATCAAGGGTTGTAAAAGATCCGACCCAAGGGAATCCAGGACGCTCACAGGTACTTCAGAGGTATACTTTTGATTTGGGCAAAATTTGAGAGGTAAAGAAATTATCACCTCAGGTAAATAGATGAAACTAAGTCTAGTTTTTGGTAAGGGTTTTATCTCAAGGTCCTCGTTCTCCCCCGCAGTTTGACCAATCAGTCATCTCCAAGAGCTCAAGCAGAAGACCATCTCCATCTTTCTCAAGATCCAAGTCAATCTCAGCTTCTGATACGCCCCCTGCAACTTTCCGTGTTAGTTTCTCAAACTCATCTTCCTCAGAGCATGTAGGCTTTCCGGTCGCGGCAGAGCTCTGCCAGCACGGTTCTGTTGCCATCTGGGATGAGGAAGGGCCAGGTCCTTCTGGGAGCAAGGGTTCTAAAGAAGCTTGGGCGGAAGACAGCACAGAATTGTCTTTCGGTTTTTCTGTCTCAGACACGGTGACGGATTTCTCCTCGGAGACGTGTGGGACAACAGCCACGGCTGCTTTCTTGGCGGGTCTTTCCTGCAGGACGCTGCTGGAGCTGAATGGCTTCACCAATGCGATGGAGGTAGAGAGCATCTCCACAGCTTTGCGTTTGGAAGCCAGTTTGGGAGCTGAGACAACTTTGACCACAGATGGCTTCATATTTGCTTTGGCTTTGGCTTCATTCCTTTCTTCTAAAGTCTGTACTGCACATTTCACATTAAGTACTGAGTCCCCAGTTCCAGAGGTTTCTACCTCCCCTTTCTGGGATGACCCCCTGGGGAGCCATTTTGCCAGGTGCTGAGTGTTGACAGAGGGAACAGTGACCACTGATGACAAGGCTGGTTTCTCCTTTAGTGACGCTCCTCTCTCCTGCTGTCTCTGTGTGGGCTTCTCTTTAACTGTGTCACATCTGTTGACTGGACGTTTTGGGGGATCACTTACGGTCTCAGGTGAAGTCTCATTCGCCTCCATCTTCTTCGTCACAGCGCTCTGACAAGTAGCATCACCACAGAATTTAAGTTTTTTCTCTACTTTTGGGCCTGATCTCCTGATGGTGCGGAACAGCCTCTTTGCCGCTGGGGAAGCCTCAGCTTGAGGCCAGGAGTTGCCACAATTCTCAGAACTTTGCTGCATCCTCAGGGCCTTCTCCAGTTTAATTGCTTCTAGCGTATTAACGTGCACCTCCTGCAGAGACCTGGCTCTTCCTGCAGGCTCCTTGGGCTGTCCTTGGCTAACTGCAACAGTCCGCAGACTCACTGTCTTTTTCAGTTTAGTATCTTCTGTTCGCATGAAGCAACTCGTATCCCTTTCAGATACAAATCTTTGCCTTTCCTGCTGCCGACGTTTCTCTTCAGCCAGGACCTCAGAGAAGGTTTTGAACCACACTGAAGAACTTTTTCTTCCTGATGGAGAATCATCAGCTCCTGAAGGTTCTTCTGTCTTCAGTTGAGTTTGCAGTTCTCCATGGTTCCGACAGGCTCTTTCAAGAAGCAGTTCTTCCAGTGTCTTCCCATGGATCTCGCCAGCTTTCCAAACTCTCTTTTTCTTTGGTGCTTTATCAATGTTAGTTTCTGGTGCTTCCATTTTTTCACCCAGCCTCTGTGCAAAGCTTCGCTCTAAGGGGGGATCACGGTCACCACATGCTGAACGTTTCCGTTTCCCCAGTCTCTCAGTGAGACTCGGTCTAACTAAGGGCTCTTCTTGATTGCTTGATAGAGTTGCCGTCCTCACCACAGTCCAAACATTCTCCTTCTCAGGGCCTAGATTAGGCTGAGGCTGGTGTAAAGCACTGGAACCTCCCAAGAAGTTTTTCTTGGATTTTTCCTTCATTTTCTTTGATTTCATTTCCTCAAGAGTTTTTATTCCAAAATTCAAACATTCATCCTCCTTTAAACTGACTCCAGATTTGCAGGCAGAAGCCACTGGTAATCCATTATGGACATCAGGAGTTGGTTGCAGGGCAGGTGTTTTGCTTTCATCCTCCTCCTCAGAAGACTCATCATCATCATCTGCAACATTGATCACAACAGGCGGATGTGTGGGCGTGGGAACCTTTTTGGAACTCCCTACTTTCATTACACTCGGCAGCTGAGGGAACGGGTTAGACTGAGCAAACAATTTGTTCTGTTGAACCGTGAACCAGCTAGCCTTTACTTCTTTTTCTTCTTGTGACTCAGGCACAGTGGGTAACACATTTTTGCTTGGAGGTAGGACCAGTCCATCAACATAACGGCTTCTGCTGTGATGGAAAGCGCAATTTAGCTTTCGACATCCTGTTGGCTGATTTTCCCAATAACAAGGAATTTCACTTCGCTTTTTGTCAATTTCCATGTGGCGGAATCTGCACACCCTTCGGAAACAGCGACCTTCTTGCCACAGGGTGCAAACAGTTTCATTTCCTAGTGCGGCCTCACAATGACGGAATGGGCAGCTGTCGCCTTTGAAGCATGTAGAATAGAAGTAAAAATAGCAGTCGTCTCCCTGATTAGGCATCCTGGGTAAATTCTCAGACCAAAAGTATCTTCCTAGAACAAACCACTGCTTCCTCGGGTGAAGACCAGCTCCAAGTACTCTTGACACGGATTTACTCTTCCAGTGACAACCACAGAAATCGTCTCTGGCGCCTGCGTGCTGCCGAGTTCTTCTCTTTTCTTATCTGAAGTGGCCCACCGTCCTCAAATCAGTCTAACAAGCACACAACCAAGACTTCCAGCGACCGAAGACACCTTTTAAAAAGTGTTGACTATCCTTAGTCATGAGAGAAATGCAAATTAAAACTACTTCGGGATTTCATCATACCCCAGTCAGAATAACTAAGATCAATAACACAAATGTCAGCACATGATGGTGAAGATACAGAGAAAGAAGAGTTGTTGCTGGTGAGACTGCAAAATGGAACTGTCACCCTGGACAACAGTGTGAGGGTTCTCAAAAAGCTGAAAATTGATCTACCCCAAGATCTACCACTCTTGGGCATATACCCAAAAAACTCTATATCCTACTCCAGAGACACTTTCTCATCAGTGTTCAGTGCTGTTTTATTCCTAATAGTCGGGAGTTAGAAACAAACTAGCTGTCCATCAGTTGACGATGGATATTGAAAATTTGGCATGTTTACATGATGGAATAGTTTTTTTAGCTATTAAAGAAAAATGAAATTTGTAGGTAAATGGACAGACCTAGAAACAATCATCCAGAGTGACCCGAAACCCAGACATCTAAAGATAGATGTTGCATGCGTTCTCTTATATGGGGATGTTAGCTTTTGAACGGTAGGGTTGTGCATCTCATTTAGAATATTCACAGAGGTTAGGTAGTTAGTAAAGGACCAGGAAGAAGGAGAGGATCTCCCAAGGAAGGGAAAATGGAATACAGTGGCAAAAAGGATAGAGAAGTAACTCTAATGGTAGTAGTAAATAGAGAAGAGGATGGGAGGGTAGAGTGAAGAAGGGACTGTGGAAAGGCAAGACTAACATGAAAGGCTTTCTAAAAGCCATATAAAAACCTACGACCATAGGTTTTATTTTACTTTTAAATAAAAAATAAATAAATTTGAAAAAGATTTGAAAATGTAATGATCCCACCTTGGCTTGGGAGGAAATGGGCTGGGGAAGGAAGGTTATGGGGGATGGGACTCAAGGGAGGCCCAAATTGGTACAGAAGGGGCCTGGGGCCTCCAACCCTGCATGTCTCTGGGAGGTAGCGGTGCAGAGGGGAGTCCACGCCTTATGTATCATCGAGTATTGAAGCATTGAAATAAATAGTAAAGAAGACATAAGGCAAGCAGAGGTGAGACACTGCTCCAGAATGAACGGGGCCTACAAATAGGAAAAATGACCAAGAGCAGCCATCAACTGACATAACCTCTGAGCCTCCCACAGACCCTGGTGTAGTAGCTGGTCCCTGCCCACCTCTGCCCTGCTCTGCAGCACCCTTAGCATCTCTTAGGGGATCCCTCCTGAATGGACACAAGAGCTGTACAATGGCCAGGTCCTCACAGTCCTGACCCATGTGGCTGGTGTTTGCTGTGGTGGTGTAGGCCAAATATACCTCACCAGCCAAATGTTTTCCATAGGCAGCCAGTGGTGCAGCCATGCTCCTTATGACTCTAGGTGATATCAGCCTGACCCTGAGCCTCCTGCTGGTCTTTTCAGAGGTGGGTGAGGAAGCTTCCAGAGAAGGAAAACAAAGATGGGGGAAGCCTCCAGCATCTGCTGCCTGATGGGCTAGGAATCTGAGAGACTCTGAGGAGTGCAGAAGCAGTATAAAAAGAGTTTGCAAGGTTGAAAATAGCTCCACAACAACAATCACAACAACAAAGGCAAGGCTTTTAAAGCATGGACACAGAAAATTGGAAGGCAAAATGGCACAACAGAGCCCCACCCAAAGGACTATCAATCTATACCCCTCTTCAGATGGTAAAACTATAGAAACCTGTGTCAATGAGGACACACTTCCCCCAACAAGGCCAAACCTTCACACTCTTCAAACAGGGAAAAAAAGTGGCCACATTTTTATACCAATATACCACAAAAACGTTCTTCCATATTCCTCCTAGGATAGTCCATTAAACCACCCACATAAACTACTCCACTACATTCCAAATCCAAAGTGTCAAAAAGCACAGGGCTATCACGAAAAGACTCCAGTCCCTGGTACCAATTTCTGTCTTAGTAAGGGTTTTACTCTTCTGAACAGACACCATGACCAAGACAACTCTTACAAGGACAACATTTAATTAGGGTTGACTTACAAGTTCAGAGGATTAGTTTATTATCCTCAAGGTAGGAGCAAGGTCTAAGAGGAGCTGAGAGTTCTATGTGTTGTTCTGAAGGCAATCAAGAGCCTACTGGAATCCAGGGAACTAGGATCAGGATCTAAAGCTCACACCCACATAGAAACAATTCCTTCAACAAGGCTACACCCACACCTCTCCCTGGATTAAAGGCTTGTACTGCCATGAATGCCTTTACTTTTAGCTGGGTGGGATCTTGCCCCAAGGTCACCAGTCCTTGATTCAATTTAATATCCCATGGACCACAAGACCTGTTTTCACTTCCTGGTGCCCCTTTAATATTTCAACCACATTGTTTATATTCTGCATTCTTCAGTTCTAAGCTACCTGTGCATGTTCAATATACTTGATGAAGTTTAACAAGAGAAAAAGTCTCTGCTAAGATCTTTTGACACTTCCTTGATCAAAACAATTAATTCAAATCTCTTTAATTTAGCCTCAGGCAGACTCTTCAGAAAGGGTAAAATGGAGCCATATGCTTCACCAAAATACCACAAAAACTGTCTCTAGGCCACATATTGAAGTTCTTCTCCAATGAAATATCTTAGGCCATGTCTGCTCATTTCAAACAATCTCCACAACAAGATCTTCGATATTCTTATTAGGATAGCTCATTAAGCCCCCCATATAAAGCCTTTTACTGCTTTGAAAATACACACTCCCAAAATGCACATTCTCCCAAACAAAAGCATGGTAAGACCTATCACAGCAAAACCCCAGTTCCTGGTACCAACCTCTGTCTTAGTAAGGGATTTGCAGTTGTGAACAGACACCATGACCAAGACAACTCTTACTAGGATAACATTTAATTAGGGTTGATTTACAGGTTTAGAGGATCAGTCTATTATCCTCAAGGTAGCAACTGGGTCTAACCAGGAGCTGAGAGTTCTATGTGTTCCAAAGGCAATAAAGAGCAGACTAGAATCCAGGGAACTAGGATCAGGGTCTAAAGCCCACATCACAAGGACACACTTCCTTCAAGAAGCCACACCCAAACCTCTCCTGGGATTAAAGGCTTCTACTGCCATACTTGTCGCTTAAATATAGCTGGGTGGGATCTTGCCCCAAGGTCACCAGTCCTTGGTTCAATTTAACATACCATGGACCACAAGACTTGTTTTCACTTCCTGGTGCCCCTTTAATATTCCAACCATAGTGTTTATATTTTATATTCTTTCTTTCTAACCTCGCTGTGCTTGTTCAATATGCTTGATGAAGTTGAACAACAGTAAAAGTCTCTTCTAAGCTCTTTTGACACTTCCTTGATCAATGCAATTAATTCAAATCTCTTTACCTTAGCCTCAAGTAGACTCTTCAGAGAAGGGTAAAATGTAGACATATGCTTCACCAAAGTACCACAAAAACTGTCTCTAGGCCACATACTGAAATTCTTCTCCACTGAAACAGCTTAGGCCATGTCTGCTTAGTTCAAACACACTCAGCGATAAGGACTTCCATATTCTTATTAGGATAGCTCATTAAGGCCCACTCATAAAGCCTTTTACACTTTAAAAATACATACTCCCAAATTCACATTCTTCCAAACAAAAGCATGGTCAGACACATCACAGCAAAAGCCAACTTCCAGGTACCAATCTCTGATTTATCAGGGTTTTATTTTGTGAACAGACACAATGCCAAGACAACTCGTACTAGGACAACAGTTAATTAAGGTTGACTTACAGGTTCAGAGGATAAGTCTATTATCCACAAGGTAGCAGCAGCATCTAACAAAGAGGTTAGTGTTGTATATGCTGTTCTGAAGGCAATCAAGAGCAGACTAGAATCCAGGGAACTAGGATCAGGGTCTAAAGCCAACATCACAAGGACACACTTCCTTCAACAAGCCATACCCACACCTCTCCCGGGATAAAGGCTTGCACTGCCATGCATGTCTCTGAATTTAGCTGGGTGGGATCTTGCCCCAAGCTCACCAGTCCTTGATTCATTTTAACATGCCCTGGACCACAAGACCTGTTTTCACTTCCTGGTGCCCCTTTAGTACTCCAACCAAATACTTTATATTCTATATTCGTCCTTTATAACCTCGCTGTGCTTGTTCAAATATACTTGATGAATTTTAACAAGAGAAAAAGTCTCTGCTAAGCTCTTGGGACACTTCCTTCATCAATGCAATTAATTCAAAACTCTTTAACTTAGCCTCAAGTAGACTCTTCAGAAAGGGTAAAATGTAGTCATGAGCTTCACCAAAATACCACAAAAACTATCTCTAGGAGACATACTGAAATTATTCTCCACTGAAACAGGTTAGGCCATATATGCTTATCTCAAACACACTCAGCAACAAGGACTTCCACAGTCTTATTAAGATACCTCATTAAAACCCCCACCCAGATAAAACTTTTTACTGTTTTGCAAATACTTACTCACAAAATGCACACTCTTCCAAACAAAAGCATGGTCACACATATCACAGCAGAACCCAACTTCCTGGTACCAACCTATGTCATTATCAGGGTTTTACTGTTGTACATAGAAACCATGACCAAGACAACTCTTACTAGGACAACATTTAATTAAGGTTGACTTACAGCTTCACAGGATCAGTCTATTATCCTCAAGGTAGCAGTAGGGTCTAACTAGGAGCTGAGAGTTGTATATGTTGTTCAGAAGGCAATCAAGAGCTGACTAGAATCCAGGGAACTAGGATCAGGGTCTAAAACCCACATCACAAGGACACACTTCCTTCAACAAGCCACACCCACACCTCTCCCGGGATTAAAGGCTTGAAATGCCATGCTTGTCTCTAAATTTAGCTGGGTGGGAACTTGCCCCAGGGTCACCAGTCCTTGATTCAATTTAACATACCATGGAACACAAGGCCTGTTTTCACTTCCTGGTGCCTCTTTACTACTCCAACCAAATACTTTATATTCTATATTCTTCCTTTCTAACGTCCCTGTGCTTCTTCAATATGCTTGATGAAGTTTAACAAGAGAAAAAGTCTCTGCTAAGCTCTTTTGACACTTCCTTCATCAATGCAATTAAGTCAAATCTCTTTACCTTAACCTCAAGAAGACTCTTCAGAAAGGGTAAAATGTAGCCATATGCTTCACCAAAGTACCACAAAAACAGTGTCTAGGCCACATACTGAAATTCTTCTCCACTGAAACAGCTTAGGCCGTGTCTGCTTAGCTCAAACACACTCAGCAACAAGGACTTCTGCATTCTTATTAGAATACCTCATTAAGGCCCCTACATAAAGCTTTTTGTTGCTTTGCAAATATATACTCCAATAATCCACATTCTTCCAAACAAAGGCATGGTCAGACATATCACAGGAAAACACAACTTCCTGGTACCAACCTCTGTCTTAATCAAGGTTTTACTGCTGTGAACAGACACCATGACCAAGACAACTCTTACTAGGACAACATTTAATTAAGGTAACTTACAGGTTCAGAGGAGCAGTCTATTATCCTCAAGGTAGCAGCAGGGTCTAACCAGGAGCTGAGGGTTCTATATGTTGTTCCAAAGGCAATCAAGAGCAGAATAGAATCCGGGAACTGGGATCAGGGTCTAAAGCCCACATCACAAGGACACACTTACTTCCAAAAGCCACCCCCACACCTCTCCTGGGATTAAAGGCTTATGCTGCCATGCTTGTCTCTAAATTTAGCTGGGTGGGAACTTGCCCAAAAGTCACCAGTCCTTGATTCAATTTTACATACCATGGAACTAAAGACCTGTTTTCACTTCCTCGTGCACCTTTAGTACTCCAACCAAATACTTTATATTCTATATTCTTCTTTTCTAACCTCGCTGTGCTTGTTCAATATGCTTCATGAAGTTTAACAAGAGAAAAAAATCTCTGCTAAGCTCTTGGGACACTTCCTTCAACAATGAAATTAATTCAAATCTCTTTAACTTAGCCTCAAGTAGACTCTTCAGAAAGGGGTAAAATGTAGCCATAAGCTTCACCAAAATACCACAAAAACTGTCTCTAAGACATATTCTGAAATTCTTCTCTACTGAAACATCTTAGGCCGTGTCTGCTTAGCTCAAACACACTCAGCAACAAGGACTTCCACATTCTTACAAGGATACCTCATTAAACCCACAAGAAAAATCCTTTTGCTGCTTTGCAAATACATACTCCAAAAATCCACATTCTTCCAAACAAAAGCATGGTCAGACTTAACACAGGAAAAGCCAACTTCCTGGTACCAACCTCTGTCTTAATCAGGGTTTGACTGTTGTGCACAGACACCATGACCAAGACAACTCTTACTAGGAAAACAATTAATTAAGGTTGACTTACAGGTTCAGAGGATCAGTCTATTATCCACAAGGTAGCAGCAGTGTCTAACGAGGAGCTGAGAGTTCTATGTGTTGTCCGGAAGGCAAACAAGAGCAGACTGGCATACCCGGATCTAGGATCAGGGTCTAAAGCCCACATCACAATGACTACTTCCTGCGACAAGCCACACCCACACCTCTCCTGGGATTAAAGTTTTGCACTGCCATGCCTGCCAATAAATTTAGCTGGGTGGGATCAGGCCTAAAGGTCACCAGTCCTTGATTCAATTTTACATACCATGGACCACAAGACCTTTTTTCCGCTTCCTGGTGCCCCTTTAGTACTCCAACCAAATACTTTATATCCTATATTCTTCCTTTCTAACCTCCCTGTGCTTGTTCAATATGCTTGATGGAGTTTAACAAGAGAAAAAGTCTCTGCTAAGCTCTTGGGACACTTCCTTCATCAATGCAATTAATTCAAATCTCTTTAACTTAGCCTCAAGTAGACTCTTCAGACAGGGGTAAAATGTAGCCATAAGCTTCACCAAAATACCACAAAAACTGTCTCTAAGACACATTCGGAAATTCTTCTCTACTGAAACAGCTTAGGCCGTGTCTGCTTAGCTCAAACACACTCAGCAACAAGGACTTCCACATTCTTACTAGGATACCTCATTAAACCCCCAAGATAAAGCCTTTTGCTGCTTTGCAAATACTTACGCCCAAAATGCACATTCTTCCAAACAAAAGCATGGTCATACATATCACGGCAAAACCCAACTTTCTGGTACCAACCTATGTCATTATCAGGGTTTTACTGTTGTGCATAGAAACCATGACCAAGACAACTCTTACTAGGAAAACAATTAATTAAGGTTGACTTACAGGTTCACAGGATCAGTCTATTATCCTCAAGGTAGCAGCAGGGTCTAACCAGGAGCTGAGAGTTGTATATGTTGTTCAGAAGGCAATCAAGAGCTGACTAGAATCCAGGGAACTAGGATCAGGGTCTAAAACCCACATCACAAGGACACACTTCCTTCAACAAGCCACACCCACACCTCTCCCGGGATTAAAGGCTTGAAATGCCCTGCTTGTCTCTAAATTTAGCTGGGTGGGAACTTGCCCCAGGGACACCAGTCCTTGATTCAATTTAACATACCATGAAACACAAGGCCTGTTTTCACTTCCTGGTGCCTCTTTACTACTCCAACCAAATACTTTATATTCTATATTCTTCCTTTCTAACGTCCCTGTGCTTCTTCAATATGCTTGATGAAGTTTAACAAGAGAAAAAGTCTCTGCTAAGCTCTTTTGACACTTCCTTCATCAATGCAATTTAGTCAAATCTCTTTACCTTAGCCTCAAGAAGACTCTTCAGAAAGGGTAAAATGTAGCCATATGCTTCACCAAAGTACCACAAAAACAGTGTCTAGGCCACATACTGAAATTCTTCTCCACTGAAACAGCTTAGGCCGTGTCTGCTTAGCTCAAACACACTCAGCAACAAGGACTTCTGCATTCTTATTAGAATACCTCATTAAGGCCCCTACATAAAGCTTTTTATTGCCTTGCAAATATATACTCCAATAATCCACATTCTTCCAAACAAAGGCATGGTCAGACATATCACAGGAAAACACAACTTCCTGGTACCAACCTCTGTCTTAATCAAGGTTTTACTGCTGTGAACAGACACCATGACCAAGACAACTCTTACTAGGACAACATTTAATTAAGGTAACTTACAGGTTCAGAGGAGCAGTCTATTATCCTCAAGGTAGCAGCAGGGTCTAACCAGGAGCTGAGGGTTCTATATGTTGTTCCAAAGGCAATCAAGAGCAGAATAGAATCCGGGAACTGGGATCAGGGTCTAAAGCCCACATCACAAGGACACACTTACTTCCAAAAGCCACCCCCACACCTCTCCTGGGATTAAAGGCTTATGCTGCCATGCTTGTCTCTAAATTTAGCTGGGTGGGAACTTGCCCAAAAGTCACCAGTCCTTGATTCAATTTTACATACCATGGAACTAAAGACCTGTTTTCACTTCCTCGTGCACCTTTAGTACTCCAACCAAATACTTTATATTCTATATTCTTCTTTTCTAACCTCGCTGTGCTTGTTCAATATGCTTCATGAAGTTTAACAAGAGAAAAAAATCTCTGCTAAGCTCTTGGGACACTTCCTTCATCAATGAAATTAATTCAAATCTCTTTAACTTAGCCTCAAGTAGACTCTTCAGAAAGGGGTAAAATGTAGCCATAAGCTTCACCAAAATACCACAAAAACTGTCTCTAAGACATATTCGGAAATTCTTCTCTACTGAAACATCTTAGGCCGTGTCTGCTTAGCTCAAACACACTCAGCAACAAGGACTTCCACATTCTTACAAGGATACCTCATTAAACCCACAAGAAAAATCCTTTTGCTGCTTTGCAAATACATACTCCAAAAATCCACATTCTTCCAAACAAAAGCATGGTCAGACTTAACACAGGAAAACCCAACTTCCTGGTACCAACCTCTGTCTTAATCAGGGTTTGACTGTTGTGCACAGACACCATGACCAAGACAACTCTTACTAGGAAAACAATTAAGTAAGGTTGACTTACAGGTTCTGAAGATCAGTCTATTATCCACAAGGTAGCAGCAGTGTCTAACGAGGAGCTGAGAGTTCTATATGTTGTTCGGAAGGCAAACAAGAGCAGATGGCATACCCGGATCTAGGATCAGGGTCTAAAGCCCACATCACAATGACGCACTTCCTTCAAAAAGCCACACCCACAGCTCTCCTGGGATTAAAGGCTTGCACTGCCATGCCAGCCAATAAATTTAGCTGGGTGGGATCTTGCCCCAATGTCACCGGTCCTTGATTCAATTTTACATACCATGGACCACAAGACTTGTTTTCACTTCCTGGTGCCACTTTAGTACTCCAACCAAATACTTTATATTCTATATTCTTCCTTTCTAACCTCCCTGTGCTTGTTCAATATGCTTGATGAAGTTTAACAAGAGAAAAAGTCTCTGCTAAGCTCTTGGGACATTTCCTTCATCAAAGCAATTAATTCAAATCTCTTTAACTTAGCCTCAAGTAGACTCTTCAGACAGGGGTAAAATGTAGCCATAAGCTTCACCAAAATACCACAAAAACTGTCTCTAAGACACATTCGGAAATTCTTCTCTACTGAAACAGCTTAGGCCGTGTCTGCTTAGCTCAAACACACTCAGCAACAAGGACTTCCACATTCTTACTAGGATACCTCATTAAACCCCCAAGATAAAGCCTTTTGCTGCTTTGCAAATACTTACGCCCAAAATGCACATTCTTCCAAACAAAAGCATGGTCATACATATCACGGCAAAACCCAACTTTCTGGTACCAACCTATGTCATTATCAGGGTTTTACTGTTGTGCATAGAAACCATGACCAAGACAACTCTTACTAGGAAAACAATTAATTAAGGTTGACTTACAGGTTCACAGGATCAGTCTATTATCCTCAAGGTAGCAGCAGGGTCTAACCAGGAGCTGAGCGTTGTATATGTTGTTCAGAAGGCAATCAAGAGCTGACTAGAATCCAGGGAACTAGGATCAGGGTCTAAAACCCACATCACAAGGACACACTTCCTTCAACAAGCCACACCCACACCTCTCCCGGGATTAAAGGCTTGAAATGCCCTGCTTGTCTCTAAATTTAGCTGGGTGGGAACTTGCCCCAGGGACACCAGTCCTTGATTCAATTTAACATACCATGAAACACAAGGCCTGTTTTCACTTCCTGGTGCCTCTTTACTACTCCAACCAAATACTTTATATTCTATATTCTTCCTTTCTAACGTCCCTGTGCTTCTTCAATATGCTTGATGAAGTTTAACAAGAGAAAAAGTCTCTGCTAAGCTCTTTTGACACTTCCTTCATCAATGCAATTTAGTCAAATCTCTTTACCTTAGCCTCAAGAAGACTCTTCAGAAAGGGTAAAATGTAGCCATATGCTTCACCAAAGTACCACAAAAACAGTGTCTAGGCCACATACTGAAATTCTTCTCCACTGAAACAGCTTAGGCCGTGTCTGCTTAGCTCAAACACACTCAGCAACAAGGACTTCTGCATTCTTATTAGAATACCTCATTAAGGCCCCTACATAAAGCTTTTTATTGCCTTGCAAATATATACTCCAATAATCCACATTCTTCCAAACAAAGGCATGGTCAGACATATCACAGGAAAACACAACTTCCTGGTACCAACCTCTGTCTTAATCAAGGTTTTACTGCTGTGAACAGACACCATGACCAAGACAACTCTTACTAGGACAACATTTAATTAAGGTAACTTACAGGTTCAGAGGAGCAGTCTATTATCCTCAAGGTAGCAGCAGGGTCTAACCAGGAGCTGAGGGTTCTATATGTTGTTCCAAAGGCAATCAAGAGCAGAATAGAATCCGGGAACTGGGATCAGGGTCTAAAGCCCACATCACAAGGACACACTTACTTCCAAAAGCCACCCCCACACCTCTCCTGGGATTAAAGGCTTATGCTGCCATGCTTGTCTCTAAATTTAGCTGGGTGGGAACTTGCCCAAAAGTCACCAGTCCTTGATTCAATTTTACATACCATGGAACTAAAGACCTGTTTTCACTTCCTCGTGCACCTTTAGTACTCCAACCAAATACTTTATATTCTATATTCTTCTTTTCTAACCTCGCTGTGCTTGTTCAATATGCTTCATGAAGTTTAACAAGAGAAAAAAATCTCTGCTAAGCTCTTGGGACACTTCCTTCATCAATGAAATTAATTCAAATCTCTTTAACTTAGCCTCAAGTAGACTCTTCAGAAAGGGGTAAAATGTAGCCATAAGCTTCACCAAAATACCACAAAAACTGTCTCTAAGACATATTCTGAAATTCTTCTCTACTGAAACATCTTAGGCCGTGTCTGCTTAGCTCAAACACACTCAGCAACAAGGACTTCCACATTCTTACAAGGATACCTCATTAAACCCACAAGAAAAATCCTTTTGCTGCTTTGCAAATACATACTCCAAAAATCCACATTCTTCCAAACAAAAGCATGGTCAGACTTAACACAGGAAAACCCAACTTCCTGGTACCAACCTCTGTCTTAATCAGGGTTTGACTGTTGTGCACAGACACCATGACCAAGACAACTCTTACTAGGAAAACAATTAAGTAAGGTTGACTTACAGGTTCTGAAGATCAGTCTATTATCCACAAGGTAGCAGCAGTGTCTAACGAGGAGCTGAGAGTTCTATATGTTGTTCGGAAGGCAAACAAGAGCAGATGGCATACCCGGATCTAGGATCAGGGTCTAAAGCCCACATCACAATGACGCACTTCCTTCAAAAAGCCACACCCACAGCTCTCCTGGGATTAAAGGCTTGCACTGCCATGCCAGCCAATAAATTTAGCTGGGTGGGATCTTGCCCCAATGTCACCGGTCCTTGATTCAATTTTACATACCATGGACCACAAGACTTGTTTTCACTTCCTGGTGCCACTTTAGTACTCCAACCAAATACTTTATATTCTATATTCTTCCTTTCTAACCTCCCTGTGCTTGTTCAATATGCTTGATGAAGTTTAACAAGAGAAAAAGTCTCTGCTAAGCTCTTGGGACATTTCCTTCATCAAAGCAATTAATTCAAATCTCTTTAACTTAGCCTCAAGTAGACTCTTCAGACAGGGGTAAAATGTAGCCATAAGCTTCACCAAAATACCACAAAAACTGTCTCTAAGACACATTCGGAAATTCTTCTCTACTGAAACAGCTTAGGCCGTGTCTGCTTAGCTCAAACACACTCAGCAACAAGGACTTCCACATTCTTACTAGGATACCTCATTAAACCCCCAAGATAAAGCCTTTTGCTGCTTTGCAAATACTTACGCCCAAAATGCACATTCTTCCAAACAAAAGCATGGTCATACATATCACGGCAAAACCCAACTTTCTGGTACCAACCTATGTCATTATCAGGGTTTTACTGTTGTGCATAGAAACCATGACCAAGACAACTCTTACTAGGAAAACAATTAATTAAGGTTGACTTACAGGTTCACAGGATCAGTCTATTATCCTCAAGGTAGCAGCAGGGTCTAACCAGGAGCTGAGAGTTCTATGTGTTGTTCTGAAGGCAATCAAGAGCAGACTAGAATCCAGGGAACTAGCATCAGGATCTAAAGCACACACCACAAGGACACACTTCCTTCAACAAGCCACACCCACACCTCTCCTGGGATTAAAGGCTTGCAATGCCATGCCAGCCAATAAATTTAGCTGGGTGGGATCTTGCCACAAGGTCACCGGTCCTTGATTCAATGTAACATACCATGGACCACAAGACCTGTTTTCACTTCCTGGTGCCCTTTTAGTACTCCAACCAAATACTTTATATTCTATATTCTTCCTTTCTAACGTCCCTGTGCTTCTTCAATATGCTTGATGAAGTTTAACAAGAGAAAAAGTCTCTGCTCTGCTCTTGGGACACTTCCTTCATCAATGCAATTAATTCAAATCTCTTTACCTTAGCCTCAAGTAGACTCTTCTGAAAGGGTAAAATGTAGCCATATGCTTCACCAAAATACCACAAGAACTGTCTCTAGGCCACATACTGAAATTCTACTCCACTGAAACAGCTTAGGCCGTGTCTTATCAGCTCAAACACACTCAGCAACAAGGGCTGCCACATTCTTACTAGGATATATCATTAAGCCCCCCACTTAAAGCCTTTTACTGCTTTGCAAATACATACTCCAAAAATCCACAATGTTCCAAACAAAAGCATGGTCAGACTTATCACAGGAAAACCCAACTTCCTGGTAACAACCTCTGTCTTAATCAGGGTTTGACTGTTGTGCACAGACACCATGACCAAGACAACTCTTACTAGGAAAACAATTAATTAAGGTTGACTTACAGGTTCAGAGGATCAGTCTATTATCCACAAGGTAGCAGCAGTGTCTAACGAGGAGCTGAGAGTTCTATGTGTTGTCCGGAAGGCAAACAAGAGCAGACTGGCATACCCGGATCTAGGATCAGGGTCTAAAGCCCACATCACAATGACGTACTTCCTGCGACAAGCCACACCCACACCTCTCCTGGGATTAAAGTTTTGCACTGCCATGCCTGCCAATAAATTTAGCTGGGTGGGATCAGGCCTAAAGGTCACCAGTCCTTGATTCAATTTTACATACCATGGACCACAAGACCTTTTTTCCGCTTCCTGGTGCCCCTTTAGTACTCCAACCAAATACTTTATATCCTATATTCTTCCTTTCTAACCTCCCTGTGCTTGTTCAATATGCTTGATGGAGTTTAACAAGAGAAAAAGTCTCTGCTAAGCTCTTGGGACACTTCCTTCATCAATGCAATTAATTCAAATCTCTTTAACTTAGCCTCAAGTAGACTCTTCAGACAGGGGTAAAATGTAGCCATAAGCTTCACCAAAATACCACAAAAACTGTCTCTAAGACACATTCGGAAATTCTTCTCTACTGAAACAGCTTAGGCCGTGTCTGCTTAGCTCAAACACACTCAGCAACAAGGACTTCCACATTCTTACTAGGATACCTCATTAAACCCCCAAGATAAAGCCTTTTGCTGCTTTGCAAATACTTACGCCCAAAATGCACATTCTTCCAAACAAAAGCATGGTCATACATATCACGGCAAAACCCAACTTTCTGGTACCAACCTATGTCATTATCAGGGTTTTACTGTTGTGCATAGAAACCATGACCAAGACAACTCTTACTAGGAAAACAATTAATTAAGGTTGACTTACAGGTTCACAGGATCAGTCTATTATCCTCAAGGTAGCAGCAGGGTCTAACCAGGAGCTGAGAGTTGTATATGTTGTTCAGAAGGCAATCAAGAGCTGACTAGAATCCAGGGAACTAGGATCAGGGTCTAAAACCCACATCACAAGGACACACTTCCTTCAACAAGCCACACCCACACCTCTCCCGGGATTAAAGGCTTGAAATGCCCTGCTTGTCTCTAAATTTAGCTGGGTGGGAACTTGCCCCAGGGACACCAGTCCTTGATTCAATTTAACATACCATGAAACACAAGGCCTGTTTTCACTTCCTGGTGCCTCTTTACTACTCCAACCAAATACTTTATATTCTATATTCTTCCTTTCTAACGTCCCTGTGCTTCTTCAATATGCTTGATGAAGTTTAACAAGAGAAAAAGTCTCTGCTAAGCTCTTTTGACACTTCCTTCATCAATGCAATTTAGTCAAATCTCTTTACCTTAGCCTCAAGAAGACTCTTCAGAAAGGGTAAAATGTAGCCATATGCTTCACCAAAGTACCACAAAAACAGTGTCTAGGCCACATACTGAAATTCTTCTCCACTGAAACAGCTTAGGCCGTGTCTGCTTAGCTCAAACACACTCAGCAACAAGGACTTCTGCATTCTTATTAGAATACCTCATTAAGGCCCCTACATAAAGCTTTTTATTGCCTTGCAAATATATACTCCAATAATCCACATTCTTCCAAACAAAGGCATGGTCAGACATATCACAGGAAAACACAACTTCCTGGTACCAACCTCTGTCTTAATCAAGGTTTTACTGCTGTGAACAGACACCATGACCAAGACAACTCTTACTAGGACAACATTTAATTAAGGTAACTTACAGGTTCAGAGGAGCAGTCTATTATCCTCAAGGTAGCAGCAGGGTCTAACCAGGAGCTGAGGGTTCTATATGTTGTTCCAAAGGCAATCAAGAGCAGAATAGAATCCGGGAACTGGGATCAGGGTCTAAAGCCCACATCACAAGGACACACTTACTTCCAAAAGCCACCCCCACACCTCTCCTGGGATTAAAGGCTTATGCTGCCATGCTTGTCTCTAAATTTAGCTGGGTGGGAACTTGCCCAAAAGTCACCAGTCCTTGATTCAATTTTACATACCATGGAACTAAAGACCTGTTTTCACTTCCTCGTGCACCTTTAGTACTCCAACCAAATACTTTATATTCTATATTCTTCTTTTCTAACCTCGCTGTGCTTGTTCAATATGCTTCATGAAGTTTAACAAGAGAAAAAAATCTCTGCTAAGCTCTTGGGACACTTCCTTCATCAATGAAATTAATTCAAATCTCTTTAACTTAGCCTCAAGTAGACTCTTCAGAAAGGGGTAAAATGTAGCCATAAGCTTCACCAAAATACCACAAAAACTGTCTCTAAGACATATTCTGAAATTCTTCTCTACTGAAACATCTTAGGCCGTGTCTGCTTAGCTCAAACACACTCAGCAACAAGGACTTCCACATTCTTACAAGGATACCTCATTAAACCCACAAGAAAAATCCTTTTGCTGCTTTGCAAATACATACTCCAAAAATCCACATTCTTCCAAACAAAAGCATGGTCAGACTTAACACAGGAAAACCCAACTTCCTGGTACCAACCTCTGTCTTAATCAGAGTTTGACTGTTGTGCACAGACACCATGACCAAGACAACTCTTACTAGGAAAACAATTAAGTAAGGTTGACTTACAGGTTCTGAAGATCAGTCTATTATCCACAAGGTAGCAGCAGTGTCTAACGAGGAGCTGAGAGTTCTATATGTTGTTCGGAAGGCAAACAAGAGCAGATGGCATACCCGGATCTAGGATCAGGGTCTAAAGCCCACATCACAATGACGCACTTCCTTCAAAAAGCCACACCCACAGCTCTCCTGGGATTAAAGGCTTGCACTGCCATGCCAGCCAATAAATTTAGCTGGGTGGGATCTTGCCCCAATGTCACCGGTCCTTGATTCAATTTTACATACCATGGACCACAAGACTTGTTTTCACTTCCTGGTGCCACTTTAGTACTCCAACCAAATACTTTATATTCTATATTCTTCCTTTCTAACCTCCCTGTGCTTGTTCAATATGCTTGATGAAGTTTAACAAGAGAAAAAGTCTCTGCTAAGCTCTTGGGACATTTCCTTCATCAAAGCAATTAATTCAAATCTCTTTAACTTAGCCTCAAGTAGACTCTTCAGACAGGGGTAAAATGTAGCCATAAGCTTCACCAAAATACCACAAAAACTGTCTCTAAGACACATTCGGAAATTCTTCTCTACTGAAACAGCTTAGGCCGTGTCTGCTTAGCTCAAACACACTCAGCAACAAGGACTTCCACATTCTTACTAGGATACCTCATTAAACCCCCAAGATAAAGCCTTTTGCTGCTTTGCAAATACTTACGCCCAAAATGCACATTCTTCCAAACAAAAGCATGGTCATACATATCACGGCAAAACCCAACTTTCTGGTACCAACCTATGTCATTATCAGGGTTTTACTGTTGTGCATAGAAACCATGACCAAGACAACTCTTACTAGGAAAACAATTAATTAAGGTTGACTTACAGGTTCACAGGATCAGTCTATTATCCTCAAGGTAGCAGCAGGGTCTAACCAGGAGCTGAGAGTTGTATATGTTGTTCAGAAGGCAATCAAGAGCTGACTAGAATCCAGGGAACTAGGATCAGGGTCTAAAACCCACATCACAAGGACACACTTCCTTCAACAAGCCACACCCACACCTCTCCTGGGATTAAAGGCTTGAAATGCCCTGCTTGTCTCTAAATTTAGCTGGGTGGGAACTTGCCCCAGGGACACCAGTCCTTGATTCAATTTAACATACCATGAAACACAAGGCCTGTTTTCACTTCCTGGTGCCTCTTTACTACTCCAACCAAATACTTTATATTCTATATTCTTCCTTTCTAATGTCCCTGTGCTTCTTCAATATGCTTGATGAAGTTTAACAAGAGAAAAAGTCTCTGCTAAGCTCTTTTGACACTTCCTTCATCAATGCAATTTAGTCAAATCTCTTTACCTTAGCCTCAAGAAGACTCTTCAGAAAGGGTAAAATGTAGCCATATGCTTCACCAAAGTACCACAAAAACAGTGTCTAGGCCACATACTGAAATTCTTCTCCACTGAAACAGCTTAGGCCGTGTCTGCTTAGCTCAAACACACTCAGCAACAAGGACTTCTGCATTCTTATTAGAATACCTCATTAAGGCCCCTACATAAAGCTTTTTATTGCCTTGCAAATATATACTCCAATAATCCACATTCTTCCAAACAAAGGCATGGTCAGACATATCACAGGAAAACACAACTTCCTGGTACCAACCTCTGTCTTAATCAAGGTTTTACTGCTGTGAACAGACACCATGACCAAGACAACTCTTACTAGGACAACATTTAATTAAGGTAACTTACAGGTTCAGAGGAGCAGTCTATTATCCTCAAGGTAGCAGCAGGGTCTAACCAGGAGCTGAGGGTTCTATATGTTGTTCCAAAGGCAATCAAGAGCAGAATAGAATCCGGGAACTGGGATCAGGGTCTAAAGCCCACATCACAAGGACACACTTACTTCCAAAAGCCACCCCCACACCTCTCCTGGGATTAAAGGCTTATGCTGCCATGCTTGTCTCTAAATTTAGCTGGGTGGGAACTTGCCCAAAAGTCACCAGTCCTTGATTCAATTTTACATACCATGGAACTAAAGACCTGTTTTCACTTCCTCGTGCACCTTTAGTACTCCAACCAAATACTTTATATTCTATATTCTTCTTTTCTAACCTCGCTGTGCTTGTTCAATATGCTTCATGAAGTTTAACAAGAGAAAAAAATCTCTGCTAAGCTCTTGGGACACTTCCTTCATCAATGAAATTAATTCAAATCTCTTTAACTTAGCCTCAAGTAGACTCTTCAGAAAGGGGTAAAATGTAGCCATAAGCTTCACCAAAATACCACAAAAACTGTCTCTAAGACATATTCTGAAATTCTTCTCTACTGAAACATCTTAGGCCGTGTCTGCTTAGCTCAAACACACTCAGCAACAAGGACTTCCACATTCTTACAAGGATACCTCATTAAACCCACAAGAAAAATCCTTTTGCTGCTTTGCAAATACATACTCCAAAAATCCACATTCTTCCAAACAAAAGCATGGTCAGACTTAACACAGGAAAACCCAACTTCCTGGTACCAACCTCTGTCTTAATCAGGGTTTGACTGTTGTGCACAGACACCATGACCAAGACAACTCTTACTAGGAAAACAATTAAGTAAGGTTGACTTACAGGTTCTGAAGATCAGTCTATTATCCACAAGGTAGCAGCAGTGTCTAACGAGGAGCTGAGAGTTCTATATGTTGTTCGGAAGGCAAACAAGAGCAGATGGCATACCCGGATCTAGGATCAGGGTCTAAAGCCCACATCACAATGACGCACTTCCTTCAAAAAGCCACACCCACAGCTCTCCTGGGATTAAAGGCTTGCACTGCCATGCCAGCCAATAAATTTAGCTGGGTGGGATCTTGCCCCAATGTCACCGGTCCTTGATTCAATTTTACATACCATGGACCACAAGACTTGTTTTCACTTCCTGGTGCCACTTTAGTACTCCAACCAAATACTTTATATTCTATATTCTTCCTTTCTAACCTCCCTGTGCTTGTTCAATATGCTTGATGAAGTTTAACAAGAGAAAAAGTCTCTGCTAAGCTCTTGGGACATTTCCTTCATCAAAGCAATTAATTCAAATCTCTTTAACTTAGCCTCAAGTAGACTCTTCAGACAGGGGTAAAATGTAGCCATAAGCTTCACCAAAATACCACAAAAACTGTCTCTAAGACACATTCGGAAATTCTTCTCTACTGAAACAGCTTAGGCCGTGTCTGCTTAGCTCAAACACACTCAGCAACAAGGACTTCCACATTCTTACTAGGATACCTCATTAAACCCCCAAGATAAAGCCTTTTGCTGCTTTGCAAATACTTACGCCCAAAATGCACATTCTTCCAAACAAAAGCATGGTCATACATATCACGGCAAAACCCAACTTTCTGGTACCAACCTATGTCATTATCAGGGTTTTACTGTTGTGCATAGAAACCATGACCAAGACAACTCTTACTAGGAAAACAATTAATTAAGGTTGACTTACAGGTTCACAGGATCAGTCTATTATCCTCAAGGTAGCAGCAGGGTCTAACCAGGAGCTGAGAGTTCTATGTGTTGTTCTGAAGGCAATCAAGAGCAGACTAGAATCCAGGGAACTAGCATCAGGATCTAAAGCACACACCACAAGGACACACTTCCTTCAACAAGCCACACCCACACCTCTCCTGGGATTAAAGGCTTGCAATGCCATGCCAGCCAATAAATTTAGCTGGGTGGGATCTTGCCACAAGGTCACCGGTCCTTGATTCAATGTAACATACCATGGACCACAAGACCTGTTTTCACTTCCTGGTGCCCTTTTAGTACTCCAACCAAATACTTTATATTCTATATTCTTCCTTTCTAACCTCCCAGTGCTCGTTCAATATGCTTGATGAAGTTTAACAAGAGAAAAAGTCTCTGCTCTGCTCTTGGGACACTTCCTTCATCAATGCAATTAATTCAAATCTCTTTACCTAAACCTCAAGTAGACTCTTCTGAAAGGGTAAAATGTAGCCATATGCTTCACCAAAATACCACAAGAACTGTCTCTAGGCCACATACTGAAATTCTACTCCACTGAAACAGCTTAGGCCGTGTCTTATCAGCTCAAACACACTCAGCAACAAGGGCTGCCACATTCTTACTAGGATATATCATTAAGCCCCCCACTTAAAGCCTTTTACTGCTTTGCAAATACATACTCCAAAAATCCACAATGTTCCAAACAAAAGCATGGTCAGACTTATCACAGGAAAACCCAACTTCCTGGTAACAACCTCTGTCTTAATCAGGGTTTGACTGTTGTGCACAGACACCATGACCAAGACAACTCTTACTAGGAAAACAATTAATTAAGGTTGACTTACAGGTTCAGAGGATCAGTCTATTATCCACAAGGTAGCAGCAGTGTCTAACGAGGAGCTGAGAGTTCTATGTGTTGTCCGGAAGGCAAACAAGAGCAGACTGGCATACCCGGATCTAGGATCAGGGTCTAAAGCCCACATCACAATGACGTACTTCCTGCGACAAGCCACACCCACACCTCTCCTGGGATTAAAGTTTTGCACTGCCATGCCTGCCAATAAATTTAGCTGGGTGGGATCAGGCCTAAAGGTCACCAGTCCTTGATTCAATTTTACATACCATGGACCACAAGACCTTTTTTCCGCTTCCTGGTGCCCCTTTAGTACTCCAACCAAATACTTTATATCCTATATTCTTCCTTTCTAACCTCCCTGTGCTTGTTCAATATGCTTGATGGAGTTTAACAAGAGAAAAAGTCTCTGCTAAGCTCTTGGGACACTTCCTTCATCAATGCAATTAATTCAAATCTCTTTAACTTAGCCTCAAGTAGACTCTTCAGACAGGGGTAAAATGTAGCCATAAGCTTCACCAAAATACCACAAAAACTGTCTCTAAGACACATTCGGAAATTCTTCTCTACTGAAACAGCTTAGGCCGTGTCTGCTTAGCTCAAACACACTCAGCAACAAGGACTTCCACATTCTTACTAGGATACCTCATTAAACCCCCAAGATAAAGCCTTTTGCTGCTTTGCAAATACTTACGCCCAAAATGCACATTCTTCCAAACAAAAGCATGGTCATACATATCACGGCAAAACCCAACTTTCTGGTACCAACCTATGTCATTATCAGGGTTTTACTGTTGTGCATAGAAACCATGACCAAGACAACTCTTACTAGGAAAACAATTAATTAAGGTTGACTTACAGGTTCACAGGATCAGTCTATTATCCTCAAGGTAGCAGCAGGGTCTAACCAGGAGCTGAGAGTTGTATATGTTGTTCAGAAGGCAATCAAGAGCTGACTAGAATCCAGGGAACTAGGATCAGGGTCTAAAACCCACATCACAAGGACACACTTCCTTCAACAAGCCACACCCACACCTCTCCCGGGATTAAAGGCTTGAAATGCCCTGCTTGTCTCTAAATTTAGCTGGGTGGGAACTTGCCCCAGGGACACCAGTCCTTGATTCAATTTAACATACCATGAAACACAAGGCCTGTTTTCACTTCCTGGTGCCTCTTTACTACTCCAACCAAATACTTTATATTCTATATTCTTCCTTTCTAACGTCCCTGTGCTTCTTCAATATGCTTGATGAAGTTTAACAAGAGAAAAAGTCTCTGCTAAGCTCTTTTGACACTTCCTTCATCAATGCAATTTAGTCAAATCTCTTTACCTTAGCCTCAAGAAGACTCTTCAGAAAGGGTAAAATGTAGCCATATGCTTCACCAAAATACCACAAGAACTGTCTCTAGGCCACATACTGAAATTCTACTCCACTGAAACAGCTTAGGCCGTGTCTTATCAGCTCAAACACACTCAGCAACAAGGGCTGCCACATTCTTACTAGCATATATCATTAAGCCCCCCACTTAAAGCCTTTTACTGCTTTGCAAATACATACTCCAAAAATCCACAATGTTCCAAACAAAAGCATGGTCAGACTTATCACAGGAAAACCCAACTTCCTGGTAACAACCTCTGTCTTAATCAGGGTTTGACTGTTGTGCACAGACACCATGACCAAGACAACTCTTACTAGGAAAACAATTAATTAAGGTTGACTTACAGGTTCAGAGGATCAGTCTATTATCCACAAGGTAGCAGCAGTGTCTAACGAGGAGCTGAGAGTTCTATGTGTTGTTCGGAAGGCAAACAAGAGCAGACTGGCATACCCGGATCTAGGATCAGGGTCTAAAGCCCACATCACAATGACTTACTTCCTGAGACAAGCCACACCCACACCTCTCCTGGGATTATAGGTTTGCACTGCCATGCCTGCCAATAAATTTAGCTTGGTGGGATCAGGCCCAAAGGTGACCAGTCCTTGATTCAATTTAACATACCATGGACCACAAGACCTGTTTTCGCTTCCTGGTTCCCCTTTAGTACTCCAACCAAGTAGTTTATATTCTATATTCTTCCTTTCTAACCTCCCTGTGCTTGTTCAATATGCTTGATGAAGTTAACAAGAGAAAAAGTCTCTGCTAATCTCTTGGGACACTTCCTTCATCAACGCAATTAATTCAAATCTCTTTACCTTAACCTCAAGTAGACTCTTCAGAAAGGCTAAAATGTAGCCATATGCTTCACCAAAATACGAAAAATCTGTCTCTAGGCCACATACTGAAATTCTTCTCAACTGAAACAGCGTAGGCCATATCTGCTTATCTCAAACACACTCAGCAACAGGACTTCCACAGTCTTTTGAGGATACCTCATTAACCCCCCCAGATAAAGCCTTTTACTGTTTTGCAAATACTTATTCCCAAATTGCACATTCTTTCAAACAAAACAATGGTCACAGATATCACAGCAGAACCCAACTTCCTGGTACCAACCTCTATCTTAATCAGGGTTTTACTGTTGTGCACAGACACCATGACCAAGACAACTCTTACTAGGACAACATTTAATTAAGGTTGACTTACAGTTTCAAAAATTCAGTTTATTATCCTCAAGGTAGGAGCAGCGTCTAAGGAGGAGGTGAGAGTTCTATTTGTTGTTCAGAAGGCAATCAAGAGCAGACTAGAATCCAGGGAACTAGGATCAGGGTCTAAAGCACACATCACAAGGATACACTTCCTTCAACAAGCCACACCCACACCTCTCCTGGGATTAAAGGCTTGCACTGCCATGCCAGCCAATAAATTTAGCTGGGTGGGATCTTGCCACAAGGTCACCGGTCCTTGATTCAATTTTACATACCATGGACCACAAGACCTGTTTTCACTTCCTGGTGCCCCTTTAGTACTCCAACCAAATACTTTATATTCTATATTCTTCCTTTCTAACCTCCCTGTGCTTGTTCAATATGCTTGATGAAGTTTAACAAGAGAAAAAGTCTCTGCTAAGCTCTTGGGACACTTCCTTCATCAATGCAATTAATTCAAATCTCTTTAACTTAGCCTCAAGTAGACTCTTCAGACAGGGGTAAAATGTAGCCATAAGCTTCACCAAAATACCACAAAAACTGTCTCTAAGACACATTCGGAAATTCTTCTCTACTGAAACAGCTTAGGCCGTGTCTGCTTAGCTCAAACATACTCAGCAACAAGGACTTCCACATTCTTACTAGGATACCTCATTAAACCCCCAAGATAAAGCCTTTTGCTGCTTTGCAAATACTTACGCCCAAAATGCACATTCTTCCAAACAAAAGCATGGTCATACATATCACGGCAAAACCCAACTTTCTGGTACCAACCTATGTCATTATCAGGGTTTTACTGTTGTGCATAGAAACCATGACCAAGACAACTCTTACTAGGAAAACAATTAATTAAGGTTGACTTACAGGTTCACAGGATCAGTCTATTATCCTCAAGGTAGCAGCAGGGCCTAACCAGGAGCTAAAATGTAGCCATATGCTTCACCGAAATACCACAAGAACTGTCTCTAGGCCACATACTGAAATTCTACTCCACTGAAACAGCTTAGGCCGTGTTTTATCAGCTCAAACACACTCAGCAACAAGGGCTGCCACATTCTTACTAGGATATATCATTAAGCCCCCCACTTAAAGCCTTTTACTGCTTTGCAAATACATACTCCAAAAATCCACAATGTTCCAAACAAAAGCATGGTCAGACTTATCACAGGAAAACCCAACTTCCTGGTAACAACCTCTGTCTTAATCAGGGTTTGACTGTTGTGCACAGACACCATGACCAAGACAACTCTTACTAGGAAAACAATTAATTAAGGTTGACTTACAGGTTCAGAGGATCAGTCTATTATCCACAAGGTAGCAGCAGTGTCTAACGAGGAGCTGAGAGTTCTATATGTTGTTCGGAAGGCAAACAAGAGCAGACTGGCATACCCGGATCTAGGATCAGGGTCTAAAGCCCACATCACAAGGACACACTACCTTCAAAAAGCCACACCCACAGCTCTCCTAGGATTAAAGGCTTGTACTGCCATGCCTGCCAGTAAATTTACCTGGGTGGGATCTTGCCCCAAGGTCACCAGTACTTGATTCAATTTAATATCCCTTGGACCACAAGAAATGTTTTCACTTCCTGGTGCCCCTTTAGTTCTCCAAGCAAATGCTTTATATTCTATATTCTTCCTTTCTAACCTTGCTGTGCTTGTTCAAAATACTTGATGAATTTTAACTGGAGAAAAAAGTGTCTGCTAAGCGCCTTTGACACTTCCTTCATCGATGCAATTAATTCAAATTTCTTTACCTTAGCCTCAAGTAGACTCTTCAGAAAGGGTAAAATGTAGCCATATGCTTCACCAAAGTACCACAAAAACTGTCTCTAGGCCACTTACTGAAATTCTTCTCCACTGAAACATCTTAGGGCCTGTCTGCTTAGCTCAAACACACTCAGCAACAAGGACTTCCACATTCTTATTAGGATACCTCATTAAGGCCCCCACATAAAGCCTTTTACTGCTTTACAATTACATACTCCCAAAATGCACATTCTTCCAAACAAAAGCATGGTCAGACATATCACAGCAAAACCCAACTTCCTGGTACCAACCTCTCTCTTAATTAGGGTTTACTGTGTGAACAGACACCATGACCAAGACAACTCTTACTAGGACAACATTTAATTAAGGTTGACTTACAGGTTCAGAGGATCAGTCTATTATCCTCAAGGTAGGAGCAAGGTCTAACGAAGAGGTTAGTGTTGTATGTGATGTTCCGAAGGCAATCAAGAGCAGACTAGAATCCAGGGAACTAGGATCAGGGTCTAAAGCACACATCACAAGGACATACTTCCTTCAACAAGCCATACACACACCTCTCCTGGGATTAAAGGCTTGCACTGCCATGCCTGCCAATAAATTTAGCTGGGTGGGATCTTGCCCCAAGGTCACCATTCCTTGATTCAATTTCTCATGCCCTGGACCACAAGACCTGTTTTCACTTCCTGGTGCCCCTTTAGTACTCCAACCAAATACTTTATATTCTATATTCTTCCTTTCTAACCTCCCTGTGCTTGTTCAATATGCTTGATGAAGTTTAACCAGAGAAAAATCTCTGCTAAGCTCTTTTGACACTTCCTTCATCAATGCAATTAATTCAAATCTCTTTACCTTAGCCACAAGTAGACTCTTCACACAAGAGTAAAATGTAGCCATATGCTTCACCAAAATACCACAAAAACTGTCTCTAAGCCACATACTGAAATTCTTCCCAACTGAAACAGCTTAGGCTGTGTCTGCTTAGATCAAACACACTCAGCAACAAAAACTTCCACATTCTTATTAGGATGCCTCATTAAACCCCCCAAATAAAGCCTTTTATTGCTTTGCAAATACTTACTCCCAAAATGCACATTCTTCCAAACAAAAGCATGGTCATACATATCACAGCAAAACCCATCTTCCTGGTACCAACCTCTGTCCTTATCAGGGTTTTACTGTTGTGCACAGACACCATAACCAAGACAACTCTTACTAGGAAAACAATTAATTAAGGTTGACTTACAGGTTCACAGGATCAGTCTATTATCCTCAAGGTAGCAGCAGGGTCTAACCAGGAGCTGAGAGTTCTATATGTTGTTCTGAAGACAATCAAGAGCAGACTAGAATTCAGGGAACTAGGATCAGGGTCTAAAGCCCACATCACAAGGACACACTTCCTTCAACAAGCCACACCCACACCTCTCCTGGGATTAAAGGCTTGCACTGCCATGCTTGTCTCTAAATTTAGCTGGGTGGGATCAGGCCTAAAGGTCACCATTCCTTGATTCAATTTAACATACCATGGTCCACAAGACCTGTTTTCCCATCCTGGTGCCCCTTTTGTACTCCAACCAAATACTTTAAATTCTACACTCTTCCTTTCTAAGCTCACTGTGCTTGTTCAAAATACTTGATGAAGTTTAACCAGAGAAAAAGTGTCTGCTAAGATCTTTTCACACTGCCTTCATCAATTCCATTAACTCAAATCTCTTTACCTTATCCTCAATTAGACTCTTCAGACAAGGGCAAAAAATAGCCATATGCTTCACCAAAATACCACAAAAAAATCTGTCTCTAGGCCACATACTGAAATTCTTCTCCACTGAAATATCTTAGGCCATGTCTGCTCGGTTCAAGCACTCTCAGCCACAAGGTCTTCCATATTTCTACTAGGAGAGTTCATTAAGCCCCCAAATAAAGCCTTTTACTGCTTTGCAAATATATACACCCAAAATGCACATTCTTCCAAACAAAAGCATTGTCATACCTATCACAACAAAACCCAAATTCCTGGTACCAACTTCTGTTTATTCAGGGTTTTACTATTGTGAACAGACTCCATGACCAAGACAACTCTTACAAGGACAACATTTAATTAGGGTTGACTTACAGTTTCAGAGGATCAGTTTATCAACCTGGTGGTGGGAGCAAGGTCTATTGAGGAGCTGAGAGTTCTATATGTTGTTCCTAAGGCAATCAAGAGTCGACTGGCTTCCAGGGAACTAGGTTCAGGATCTAAAGCCCCCACACACAATGACACACTTCCTTCAACAAGGCTACACCCATACCTCTCCTGGATTACAAGCTTGAACTCCCATGCCTGACTATCAATTTAACTGGGTGGGATCTTGCCCCAAGGTCACCACTTCTTGATTCAATTTAATATCCCTTGGACCGCAAGACCTGTTTTCACTTCCTGGTGCCCCTTTAGTACTCCAACCAAATACTTTATATTCTATATTCTTCCTTTCTAACCTTGCTGTTCTTGTTCAAAATACTTGATGAATTTTAACCAGAGAAAAAGTCTCTGCTAAGCTCTTTTGACACTTCCTTCATCAATGCAATTAATTCAAATCTCTTTACCTTAGCCTCCAGTAGACTCTTCAGAAAGGATAAAATGTAGCCATATGCTTCACCAAAACACACACAAATAAAAACTGTCTCTAGGCCACATATTGAAATTCTTCTCCACTGAAATATCTTAGGCCATGTTTGCTCAGTTCAAAACCTCTCAGCAACAAGGTCTTCCATATTCCTACTAGGATAGCTCATTAAGCCCCCCCCCCCAAATAAAGCCTTTTACTGCTTTGCAAATACATACTCCCGAAATGCACATTCTTCCAAACAAAAGCATGGTCAGACCTATCACAGCAAAACCCAAGTTCCTGGTACCTACCTCTGTCTTAGTCAGAGTTTTACTGTTGTGAACAGAAACCTTGACCAAGACAACTCTTACTAGGACAACATTTAATTAGGGTTGAATTACAAGTTCAGATGATCAGTCTATTATACTCAAGGTAGGACCATCATCTAATGAGGAGCTGAGAGGGGATTAAAGGCTTGTACTACCTTGCCTGTCTCTAGATTTAGCTGGGTGGGATCTTGCCCCAAGGTCACCAGTCCTTGATTCAACTTAATATCCCTTGGACCACAAGACCCGTTTTCACTTCCTGGTGACCCTTTAATTCTCCAACCACATTGTTTATATTATATATTCTTCCTTTCTAAGCTTCCTGCACTTGTTCAATATACTGATGAAGTTTAACCAGAAAAAAATCTCTGCTACCCTCTTTTGACACTTCCTTCATCAATGCCATTAATTTAAATCTCTTTACCTTAGCCTCAAGTAGACTCTTTAGACAAGGGCCAAAAGTAGCCATATGCTTCACCAAAATACCACAAAAAAACTGTCTCTAGGCCACATACTGAAATTCTTCTCCACTGAAATATCTTAGGCTATGTCTGCTCAGTTCAAACACTCTTAGCAACAAGTACTTCCATATTCCTACTAGGATAGCTCATTAAGCCCCCCCACATAAAACTAATAATTAAGGTTCACTTACAGGTTCACAGGATCAGTCTATTATCCTCAAGGTAGGAGCACAGTCTAATGAGGAGCTAAGAGTTCTATATGCTGTTCCGAAGGCAATCAAGAGCACACTGGCTTCCAGGGAACTAGGATCAGGGTCTAAAGCCCACACCCACAATGGCACACTATCTTCAACAAGGCCACACCCACACCTCTCCTGGTATTAAAAGATTGCACTTCTGTGCCTCCCTCTAAATTTAGCTGGGTAGGATCTTGCCCCAAGGTCACCAGCCCTTGATTCAATTTAACATACCATGGACCACAGGACCTGTTTTCACTTCCTGGTGCCCCATTAATACTCCAACCACATTGTTTATATTCTATATTCTTCCTTTCTAAATGTGGCTGTGCTTATTCAAAATTCTTAATGAAGTTTAACCAGAGAAAAAAGTATCTCTTTTGACACTTCCTTCATCAATGCAATTAATTCAAATCTCTTTACCTTAGCCTCAAGTAGACTCTTTAGACCAGGGCAAAAAGTAGCCATATGCTTCACCAAAATACCACAAAAACTGTCTCTAGGCCACATACTGAAATTCTTCTCCACTGAAATATCCTAGGCCATGTCTGCTCAGTTCAAAGACTTTCAGCAACAAGGACTCCCATATTCCTACTAGGAGAGCTCATTAAGCCCCCCACATAAAACCTTTTACTGCTTTGCAAATACACACTCCCAAAATGCACATTCTTCCAAACAAAAGCATGGTCAGACATATCACAGCAAAACCCCAGTTCCTGATACCAACCTTTGTCTTAGTCAGGTTTTTACTGTTGTGAACACACACCATGACCAAGACAACTCTTACTAGTACAACATTTAATTAAGGTTGACTTACAGGTTCAGAGGATCAGTCTATTATCCTCAAGGTAGGAGCACGTTCTAATGAGGAGCTGAGAGTTTTATATGTTGTTCTGAAGGCAATCAAGAGCAGACTGGCTTCCAGGGAACTAGGATCAGGGTCTAAAGCCCACACCCACAATGACACACTTCCTTCAACAAGGCCACACCTCCTAATTGTGCCACTCCCTGGGCCAAGCATAGTGAAACGACCACATTCCCTTACACTTTCTGAGTTTTTACTGTTTCTCCACGCTGTAATAACTCATATCTGAAGATCTGGGGCTAAAATATGCATATGAATAAGAAGATGAGTTGTTTACTCTTCTGGATCTGAGTTACCTCACTCAATATAATTTTTTTCTGGTTTCATCTATTTCCTTGCAAATTCCCTGATTTCATTTTTCTTTAAAGGTGAATATTATTCCATTGTATAGTCACCTCATTTTCATTATCCATTAATTTGTTCAAGGACATTAGGTTGTGTCTGTTTCCTTGCTCATGGGAACGGGGTGGGTGTGATCATGGCTGAGAGATATCTGTTGGGTAAGATGCTGAGTTCTTTGGGCATAAGGCTGGGTCATATGCTAGATTTTTTTTTTTTTTGAGATTCTTTGTACTTGTTTCCAGGGTGTCTGTGCTGTTTTGCATCCCACCAGCAATGACTGGGGATTCCTTTCTCCACTGCCTCACCTGCACATGTTGTCAGGTGCTTTGTTGGTCTTAGTCATTCTGATGGGGGTGAGATTGGTAGCATAAGATGTGCTTTCTTTGTGTCTAAAATGTGAACGGCAGTAGTGCCTACTCTATAGAGTTTTCCCTGGCATTAAATAAAGTAACCTCAGCAAACACTTCTTTTCCCCATTAAGCTCAGCATGGCATACCTGACCATCAGCCCCAGCACATGGGTTCAGTGACTCGATCTGGGGCAGCTACTTTGTAGTCTGAAAGCACACCACAAAAATTACAGCGACAAATTATCACAGAATCTATATTCTAAAGCCACCTTTTGGTTCTGTATGAGGAGGAAATCTGTTAAAGACACTGAGCTGGGTTTCCTGTAGTTAGTTGTAGTTAGTTGTAATTAGTTACCCCTTTTGCCCAGCCTATGGCAATGCAAGCTGCTCAGTAGACTTGGTTAGCCATAAGTTACACCTCCATTGAAAGAAGAAAATTGAGAATGTATGATGCACATATATGGGCATCTGTGGTGTGTGTGTGTGTGTGTGTGTGTGTGTGTGTGTGTGTACATGCACACACATCTGTTTGTCTGTGTATCTGTGTGTAATGCTTATTCCTAGTGGTCAACTTGACTATATCTGGAATGAGCTACAATCCAGAATTAGAGGGTTCACCTATGATCCAGACTTTGAGGCCGGAAGGCAAAAGTTTCCGACCTGAATCCTGGTGTGAAGATCTTGAGGCATAATGGCTATGAAAAGCTTAGGCTCAGGCAAGGTAGTACTAGCCTTTAATCCCAGGAAACTAAGGCAAAGAGATCTCTGAGTTCAAGGTCAGCCTAGGACAAAACAAGTCCCATATCCAGGTGTGGTGGTACCCACCTTTAATCTGGGCCACCCCTTCTGCTGGAGACCTACCTAAGGACATTGGGAGAAGGAAGATTCACTCTTCTTCACCTGCTTGCACTTGTTTGCCAACACATCTGTTGGAATCTACTTGTACAGAAGACCAGCTAAAATAACTAAGCCTTGTGGGACTGGGCAACTACTAGATCCTTGGACTTCCCATTCACAGCTGACCATTGTTGGGGTAGTTGTACTACAGACTATAAGGCATTACAGACTAATTCCCTTACTATATAGAGGCATTCTGTAAGTTCTGTGACTCTAGAGAACCCTGACTTACACATTGTGTGTCTGTTTGTGTATCTGTATGTGTGCCTGTCTGTGTATCTGTATGTCTTTGTATCTATCTATGTGTGTCTGTGTGTCTGTGTGTGTATCTGTGTTTATGTCTTTCTCGCGCGCTCTCTCCCTCCCTCTCTCTCTCTCTCTCTCTCCCTCCCTCTTTCTGTGTGTGTGTGTGTGGTGTGTGTGTGTGTGTGTGTGTGTGTGTGTGTGTGCATGCTCAGGCCCACATGAACTTTCAAGCTGATTGTTCTTAAGCCAATTTTGTAACTAGCTATTGGGCAAGATCACTCAGGATTTTTCTTCCTTGCACATAAGGAGGTACAGTGCAGCAGGTGTTTCTGGCTGCCTAACTGTGATGTGGGGGCCTCTGCCACCATGCCACACCTTCTGTGGACTAGTTTCCTAAGTTGGAGGGGACTTCGTGCCTGTTGGAGGAGCAGCCACAGAGCAGTCACTGGTGTGACCCATCTTGTTAAGAGAAGGGAAAGGGAAACCCAGATACAGGGCAAGGAAGGGGTGAGGGTTAAAATCAGGAAATATTCAAAGTCTGACCCGTAATCTGAAGCTAGATCAAAAGCTGTGGAGTGGGTGGCTCACACCAGCCTTCCCAGGCCCTGGGGACATACAAGCCCAGTTGGAAGACCTCCAGGTCTCCCTCGGAGCCTGAGGACCTGCAGGCACAAGTCAGAGGGGGGTGGGGATTGTGGGAGCCCAGCCTCCAGAGCAATGGTTGGCACAAGGCAGAGGCAACACACTCCAGCAGGTGGACACAGGGAGGAGAGGCTGCCAGGAAGGGAGAGGACAAGAAGAAAGGGGTGGGTCCCTCTCTCCCCCATCTCCAGGCCACTCAGCAGTCTCCCTCTGCCCGGTGTGTGCCCTGGCACCCAGGCAGTGTGGGTGGGTGGGCTGTCTGCGGTTGGCAGCGGCTATGCCTGCACAGGTGGTCGCCCTGAGGCACCCAAAGGCAAGAGGCTGCCAGCAGCCTCCACCCCCGCACCACCCCGGGATCCAAGGACTTCTAGAGAGAAGTTTTTACTCCCTTTGCATGAGAGGGGGCGATGTAAGGAAAGGTTTCCTCTGAGAGAGTGGGAGGTTAGAGAGGACTGCAACTTTTTCTACAAGCTTTGGCCTCCTCATCTATACATGGGAAAGTACTTCCGGTGGAACAGAGGTTGTAGGTGCAGGAGTAGGGGTGTCAGGAGCTCCCTAGGATGGGGAAATCTTTGGTTTTGATCTGAAGGGTACAGGCATGAGCAAACTGCACCAACTGTTTTGTGAGGCTAAGTACTTTATCGTGTGTGGACAAGGCCTACCAGGGAAATGGTTGGGCCAGGCCCATGGGGACTGGATGACGGACCTAGGGCTGGTTACTTACTAAACATATCAGTTGCACCCTGTTCCTTCTCTTGTTAATACTGAAGGTCGGACTGGGGTTCTGACTCTGACTCCAACTGGGATAAAGGGGGTAATTATTTCCCTGTCTCCTATGAACCCCAAAATCTCATTGGAGAAAGAGCTAGACATGGGGGGGGGAGGGGGAGATATACATTCCCTGATAACACACTCCCTCTCAGACAGTGAGCAGGGGGCTCTCTATGGCTTACACAGAGATGGAGTGTAGACAAGGGTCCCCACCTGGACTTGATCATTCCATCTCCCTGATAATCCAGGCATACTGGATGTAGAGTGGCAACAGAGCTGAATATTCAGGCCGCTTGAGAAGAAAGAAGCAGGCTCAGCAATGGTGGGCATCGACCCTGACAGCCTGCAATCGGCCAGCCCTCAGGGATAGGACTATCTATATCCAGCTGCAATTTGGTCCTGCCCAGGGTGAACAAAACCTCTGGCAGCATCAACCAGAGGAAAAGTAAGTCTGTATATCCCACAAACCTGCCCACAATCATACCTCCCACAGGATCCCCACCATCAGAACTTGCAGAAGAACCTTGGGAGAAAATTCATAGCACTCTAATCCCATGAACTGAGAAACGTTTGTGAGTCACTGCATTGTGTTGCATTGAGCCCTGAGAAGCTCCACACTTTGTGTGAGTGCAAGCAGGAGTTTCTCGCCAAGGCCTACAGGAAACGCTAGAGTCCTCAGCCTGAACCTACCTCTACCCCCACCCCCACCCCTAGCCCCAGTGCCCTGCAGGACTGGGAGCTCACTATATAATTAGGTTGCCCATTAGCCCAACAAACAAGTAAACCTTGTCGAAGTGAGCAAGGCCCTTGGTGGTTGAAATCAAGCAACGGTATAGAACTATAAGGTAACTGACCCCGGTTTGATAGTCACTTGGCTTTCCTCGTACTTATACCCACCAATGAATGGAAAATTTCCCAGAAATGTTGGTTCAAAGGGAATGCAGCCTATAACTTGGAGTGTGTGTGTGTGTGTGTGTGTGTGTGTGTGTGTGTGTGTAAATAAACACACCCACAAAAATATCAGCTTGCATTGCGTATGTCCAAGTTGGGGTACATACATAGCTTAGACTCCCACCCCACTAGGACTTTGTGCCCTCATCTTGGGCATGAAACCATGGGCTCACTGTCGCTAAGATCTGCTGTGACTACCTCAGTGGGACCACCGGAGCTCCAAGGAAACTAAGCTACAAAAGGAAGCCACAGAGCTTGCAAGAGCATCCAACAATACTCTCCATCCAGTTCTATCCCTTCAGTTTAGGTCCCAAGGCTACAGCTGGCTGAGGCTGTTAAGGCTTTGGGATACTCAAAGACAGCAACAAAGAAGTGAGCCCCGGGAGACTGATGAAGCAAGCAGGCTTCGAGATGTCTGCGAGGGTATGATTGTGTAATGATTGTGTAATCAATCACCGTCTATGCCACAGCAAGACAGGATGATTGCCTTGAAGAACTGTGTGTGTGTGTGTGTGTGTGTGTGTGTGTGTGTGATTTCCTCCCTTAGAAAACTTCAGGATATTAAACTGAGATAAGACAACAAAGTATTTTAAGACAGGATGCTAAAGGGGAGATGAGATAGCAGGATGTTCTAAGGGGAGGTGAAGCAGGCCTATCCTGCAGGGATGTTCTGTAAAGACAGTAGGTAAACAACTCAACAGCTTCAGGAAGTTCCCCAAACTGACCAGACTCACTACTTGGTGGATTGAATGAAAATGGCCCCACAGGCTTATAGGGAGTGGGCTCAGCCTTGTTGGAGTAGGTGTACAGCCTTTGGAGGAAACACGTCACTGGAGGCGGGGTTTGAGGTTTCAGAAGTTCAAGCCAGGCCTGGTAGTTCAATGTCTCTTCCTGCTGCCTGGGGGTCTGCCTGGATGCTGCCATGCTTCCCACCATGATGATAATAGAATGAACCTCTGAACTGCAAGCCAACCCCTTAAATGTTTCCCTTATAACAGTTGCCATGGTCATGGTGTCTCTTCATGACAATGACACCTTAAGAGATCACCCTAGACCACATCTCCAGGTCCTGCAAGAGGCAAGAGGGGCTTCTGGGGGGCCAGCGGGGAGAAGTCGGTGTGCTCCGGTGAATCTAGCGGGCCCCAGCAGGAGCCTTCAGGTGCCTGCTTTGGGATCTGAACAGCCTGGGCCACAGCACTCGGTCTCCAGGAAGTGCGGGAGACCTGGTGTGCACCCAGAGGCAGTCTGGGAGCTCACAGCACAGCTTGCTCCTCTGGCACAGAGCTTAGGCTCCAGTCCAGAGGCCTCTGGCGGTAGCCCTCAGTCCTCTCCGCTTCCGGATCCAGATCAGCCTGGGCGGCAACACCACTTCTCCAGGTCCTGCAAGAGGCAAGAGGGGCTTCCGGGCGGCCAGCGGGGAGAAGACGGTGTGCTCCAGTGAATCCAGCAGGCCCCAGCGGGAGCCTACAGGTGTCTGCTTCAGGATCTGAACAGCCTGGGCAACAGCACCCTGTCTCCAGGCAGTGCAGGAGGTAAGCTGTGCACCAGAGGCCACCTGGGAAGGGGCAGCTTGCACTGGTGAGTCCAGCATTGACAAGACCAACTAACACCAGTGAGAACTAGATGGCAAAAGGCAAACACAGGAACATTACTAACAGAAATCAAGGCAATATGGCAACATCTAAACCCAATTCTCCTTTACCAGCATGTCCTGGATACCCCATCATACCAGTAAAACAAGATTTGGATTTAAAATCACTGGTCATGATGCTGGTACAGGAACACATGAAGGACATACTTAAAGAAATTCAGGAAAAAATGGATCAAAAGTTAGAAGCCCTTGCAAGAGAAACACAAAAATCATTGAAAGAAATCCAGGAGAATACAAAAGCCAATAATGAGGAAACGCAAAAAACACTTAAAGAAATACAGGAGAACTTTGGTCAACAGGCTGAGGTCATGAAAAAGGAAACAAAAAAATCTCTTAAAGAATTACAGGAAAGCACAAACAATCAAGTGAAGGAGCTAAGCAAAACCATCCAGGATCTAAAATCAGAAGTAGAAACAACTAAGAAAACTCAAAGGGAGACAACTTTGGAGATAGAAAGCCTTGGGAAGAAATCAGGAGACATAGATGCAAATATCAACAACAGAATACAAGAGATAGAAGAAAGAATCTCAGATGCTGAAGATTCCATAGAAACCATGGACTCAACAGTTAAAGAAAATGCAAAATGCAAAAAGCTTGTAACCCAAAATATCCAGGAAATCCAGGACACAATGAGAAGACCAAATCTAAGGATTATAGGCATAGATGAGAGTGAAGATTTACAACTTAAAGGGCCAGCAAATATCTTCAATAAAATTATGGAAGAAAACTTCCCTAACCTAAAGAGAGAGATGCCCATGAATATACAAGATGCCTACAGAACTCCAAACAGACTGGACCGTCAAGAAATACTTCCCGTCACATAATAATCAAAACACCAAATGTACTAAACAAAGAAAGAATATTAAAGGCAGTAAGAGAAAAAGGCCAAGTAACATATAAAGGAAGACCTATCAGAATCACAGCAGACTTTTCACCTGAGACTATGAAGGCTAGAAGATCCTGGGCAGATCTCATGCAGACTCTAAGAGAACACAAATGCCAGCCAAAACTACTATATCCAGCAAAACTCTCAATCACCATAGATGGAGAAACTAAGATATTCCATGACAAAACCAAGTTTACCCAATATCTATCCACAAACCCAGCCCTACAAAGGATAATAGGAGGAAAACACCAATACAAGGAGGGAAACTTCACCCTGGAAAAAGCAAGATAGTAACCTTTCATCAAACCCAAAAGAAGTTAAGCAATCAAATTTAAAAAATAACGTCAAAAATGACAGGAAGTAACAATCACTATTCCTTAATATCTCTTAACATCAATGGACTCAATGCCCCAATAAAAAAGATATAGACTAACTGACTGGATAGGTAAACAGGACCCTACATTTTGCTGCTTACAGGAAACACACCTAAGGGTCAAAGACAAACACTACCTTAGAGTAAAAGGTTGGAAGACAATTTTACAAGCAAATGGTCTCAGGAAACAAGCTGGAGTAGCCATTTTAATATCAGATAAAATTGACTTTCAACCCAAAGTCATCAAAAGAGACTCTGAGGGACACTTCTTGCTGGTCAAAGGAAAAATACAACAAGAAGAACTCTCAATCCTGAACATCTATGCTCCAAATGCAAGGGCACCCTCTTTCGTAAAAGAAACTTTATTAAAGCTCAAAGCACACATTGCACCTAACACAATAATTGTGGGTGACTTCAACACTGCACTTTCCTCAATGGACCGATCAGGAAAACAGAAACTAAACAGGGACACAATGAAACTAATTGAAGCTTTGGACCTATTGGATTTAACAGATATATATAGAACATTCTATCTTAAAGCAAAAGAATATACCTTTTTCTCAGCACCTCATGGTACCTTCTCCAAAATCGACCATATAATTGGTCACAAGACAGACCTCAACAAATATAAGAAGATTGAACTAATCCCATGCCTCCTATCAGATCACTATGGAGTAAAAGTGGTCTTCAATAGCAACAAAAACAACAGAAAACCCACATACACGTGGAAATTGAACAATATTCTACTCAATGATACCTTGGTCAAGGAAGAAATAAAGAAATTAAAGACTTTTTAGAACACAATGAAAATGAAGACACAACATACCAAAATCTATGGGACACAATGAAAGCAGTGCTAAGAGGAAAACTCATAGCCCTGAGTGCCTCCAAAAAGAAAATGGAGAGAGCATACATTACCAGCTTAATGACACACCTGAAAGCCCTGGAACAAAAAGAAGCTATTTCACCCAGGAGGAATAGAAGACAGGAAATCATCAAACTCAGGGCCGAAATCAACCAAGTAGAAACAAAGAGAACCATACAAAGAATCAACAAAACCAGGACCTGGTTCTTTGAGAAAATCAACAAGATAGATAAACCCTTAGCCAGACTGACCAAAGGGCACAGAGAAAGTATCCAAATTAACAAACTTAGAAATGAAAAGGGAGATATAACAACGGAAACTGAGGAAATCCAAAAAATCATCAGATTGTACTACAAGAGCCTGTATTCAACACAACTGGAGAATCTGGAGGAAATGGACAATTTCCTTGACAGATACCAAATACCAAAATTAAATCAGGATCAAATAGATCATCTAAACAGTCCCATAATGCCTAAAGAAATAGAAGGAGTCATAGAAAGTCTTCCAACCAAAAAAAGCACAGGACCAGATGGTTTCAGTGCAGAATTCTATCAGACCTTCAATGAAGAGTTAACACCAATACTCTTCAAACTATTCCACAAAATAGAAACAGAAGGAACACTACCCAATTCCTTCTACGAAGCCACAATTATGCTGATACCAAAACCACACAAAGATCCAACAAAGAAAGAGAACTTCAGACCAATTTCCCTTATGAACATCGATGCAAAAATACTCAATAAAATCCTTGCCAACCGAATCCAAGAACACATCAAAACAATCATCCACCATGATCAAGTAGGCTTTATCCCGGGAATGCAGGGTTGGTTCAATATACAGAAATCCATCAATGCAATCCACTACATAAACAAACTCAAAGAAAAAAACCACATGGTCATTTCATTGGATGCTGAAAAAGCATTTGACAAAATTCAGCATCCTTTCATGCTTAAAGTCTTGGAAAGAACAGGAATTCAAGGCCCATACCTAAACATAGTAAAAGCAATATACAGCAAACCGGTAGCCAGCATCAAACTAAATGGAGAGAAACCTGAAGCAATCCCACTAAAATCAGGGACTAGACAGGGCTGCCCCCTTTCTCCTTATCTTTTCAATATTGTACTTGAGGTACTAGCTCGGGCAATTCGACAACATAAGGAGGTCAAAGGGATACAAATTGGAAAGGAAGAAGTCAAACTATCATTATTTGCAGATGACATGATAGTCTACCTAAGTGACCCAAAAAACTCCACTAGAGAACTCCTACAGCTGATAAACAACTTCAACAAAGTGGCAGGTTATAAAATCAACTCAAGCAAATCAGTGGCCTTCCTATACTCAAAGAATAAGCAGGCTGAGAAAGAAATTAGGGAAATGACCCCATTCACAATAGCCACAAACAGTATAAAGTATCTTAGGGTGACTCTTACCAAACATGTGAAAGATCTGTATGACAAGAACTTCAAGACTCTGAAGAAGGAAATGGACGAAGACCTCAAAAAATGGGAAAACCTCCCATGCTCATGGATCGGTAGAATCAATATAGTTAAAATGGTCATTTTGCCAAAAGCAATATACAGATTCAATGCAATACCCATCAAAATCCCAACTCAATTCTTCACAGAGTTAGAAAGAGCAATTATCAAATTCATCTGGAATAACAAAAAACCCAGGATAGCTAAAACTATTCTCAGCAACAAAAGAAATTCTGGGGGAATCAGTATCCCTGACCTCAAGCAATACTACTGAGCAACAGTGTTAAAAACTGCATGGTATTGGTACAGTGACAGGCAGGAGGATCAATGGAACAGGATTGAAGATCCAGAAATGAACCCACACACCTATGGCCACTTGATCCTCGACAAAGAGGCTGAAAACATCCAATGGAAAAAAGATAGCCTTTTCAACAAATGGTGCTGGTTCAACTGGAGGTCAGCATGCAGAAGAATGCGAATTGATCCATCCTTGTCTCCTTGTACTAAGCTCAAATCCAAATGGATCAAGGACCCCCACATAAAGCCAGACACACTGAAGCTAATAGAAAAAAAAAACTGGGGAAGACCCTTAAGGACATCGGTACAGGGAGAAAGTTTCTGAACAGAACACCAATAGCGTATGCTCTAAGATCAAGAATTGACAAATGGGACCTCATAAAATTACAAAGTTTCTGTAAGGCAAAGGACACCATCAAGAGGACAAATCGGCAACCAACAAATTGGGAAAAGATCTTCACCAATCCTACATCAGATAGAGGGCTAATATCCAATATATATAAAGAACTCAAGAAGTTAGACTCCAGAAAACCAAACAACCCTATTAAAAAATGGGGTACAGAGTTAAACAAAGAATTCTCAACTGAAGAACTTCAGATGGCGGAGAAGCATCTTAAAAAATGCTCAACTTCATTAGTCATTAGGGAAATGCAAATCAAAACAACCCTGAGATTTCACTTTACACCAGTCAGAATGGCTAAGATTAAAAATTCAGGAGACAGCAGGTGTTGGAGAGGGTGTGGAGAAAGAGGAACACTCCTCCACTGCTGGTGGGGTTGCAAATTGGTACAACCACTCTGGAAATCAGTCTGGTGGTTCCTCCGAAAACTGGGCACCTCACTTCCAGAAGATCCTGCTATACCACTCCTGGGCATATACCCAGAGGATTCCCCACCATGTAATAAGGATACATGCTCTACTATGTTCATAGCAGTCCTATTTATAATTGCCAGATGCTGGAAAGAACCCAGGTATCCCTCAACAGAAGAGTGGATGCAAAAAATGTGGTATATCTACACAATGGAGTACTACTATTCAGCCATTAGAAACAATGATTTCATGAAATTCTTAGGCAAATGGATGGAGCTAGAGAACATCATACTAAGTGAGGTAACCCTGACTCAAAAGGTGAATCATGGTATGCACTCACTAATAAGTGGATATTAACCTAGAAAACTGGAATACCCAAAACATAATCCACACATCAAATGAGGTACAAGAAGAAAGGAAGAGTGGCCCCCTGTTCTGGAAAGACTCAGTGAAGCAGTATTCGGCAAAACCAGAACGGGGAAGCGGGAAGGGGTGGGTGGGAGGACAGGGGGAGAGAAAGGGGCTTGCGGGAGTGGGGGGCTAGAAAAGGGCAAATCATTTGAAATGTAAATAAAAAATATATGGAATAAAAAATGTAAAAAAAAAAAAAAAAAGAGTATAGGGGAATTCCAGAACAGGGAAGTGAGAAGGGGTAGATGGAGGAACAGGGGGAGGGAAGAGGGCTTATGGGACTTTTGGGGAGTGGGGACACAGAAAAGGGGAAATCATTTGAAATGTAAATAAAAAAAAATATCAAAAAAAAAAAAAGAGAGAGAGATCACCCTCGACTCTCAATCGTAAAGCAGTAAGGACGCATAGACAAGTTGAACTGACTGGAAAAACCAGGCCAGCTGAGCTGCCTGGAAGAAGCGCAGATGAACTGAGCCACCTGGAAAGGACATTTTTTAACCTTTTGAGCTATCTACAGCCTTGCAGCCTGCCCCAAGTTTCCAGCCATCATGAACTCACACTGAGGTGGCTTTTCAGTGTTGCAGCTTTGAGGAATTAACCCCAGTAAAACACACTGGCTCACCAGGGTGAGCTTCCGTGGTATCCTTCCTTCGGTATCTTGTTGAATCCCTATGTGAAGTGCATAAACCTAGACAAAGTATCATATAACAGTGTGTGTGTGTGTGTTTGTATGTATGCTTGTGTGTGAGCAAGTGTGTAAATGAGTGTGTATGTATTATGTATGTATGCATTTGGTGTATTCATGTTTGGTGTATGTGTGTATGTGTATTGTGTGGTTTATAGTATGTGTAGTATGTGTGTATTTGTGCATGTATTATATGTGTGTGTGTTTGTGCACGTGTGTGTCTGAATGTATGTAGCAGTGCATGTATTACATGTGTGTGTGTTTGTGCATATGTGTGTCTGAATGTATGTAGCAGCTCCTATCTGAGCAGTAGATTTTTTAATTTAAATTATTATATTGATCAGGCTGGAGAGATGACTCAGCAGTTAAGAGCACTGACTGCTCTTCCAGAGGTCCTGAGTTCAATTCCCAGCAACCACATGGTGGCTCACAACCATCTGTAATGGGTATCTGATGCCCTCCTCTGGTGTGTCTGAAGACAGCAACAGTGTACTCACATACATCAAACAAATAAATAAATCTTTAAGTTATTTTATTTAGATTCCAGCCATTGCCTCTCCCTCAGTCCCTCCTCCCACAGTTCCTCATCCCATTCCTCCTCCACCTTGGCTTCAAAAGGGTGCTCTCCAAACACCAGGCCTCCCCCTTTCTTGGGTCCTCAAGTTTCTCCAGGATTAGGTGCATCTTCTCCCACTAAGACCAGACCAGGCAGACTGCTACTACATATGTGCCAGGGGCCTCGGACCAACCCATGTATGCTACTGATTGGTGACTCACTCTCTGGGAGCTCCCTGGGGTCTGGGTTAGTTGAGACTGCTGGTCTTCCTATGGGGTTGCTCTCCCTCTCAGCTTTTTCAGTGCTTCCCCTAAGGATCCCCATCTTCAGTCCAATGGTTGGGTGTAAGTGTCTGCACCTGTCTCTGTCAGCTGCTGGTAGGGCCTCTCAGAGGACAGCCATGCCAGGCTCCAGTCTATAAGCACATCATAGCATCTGTAATAGTGTCAGGCCTTGGTACCCCCATCACCCATGAGATGAGTCCCAAGTTGGACCCACCCAGTCATAGGACTGCCTTTCCTTCAGTCTCCTCTCCATTTTTGTCCCAGCAGTACTTTTAAACAGGAACAATTCTGGGTCAGACATTTTAACTATCCTTCCACGTAAGGCACTGTCTATCAACTGGAGGTGGACTTTTCTAGTTCTCTCTCCCCACTGTTGGGTATTTTGGCCAATGTCCTCCCCAATGAGTCCTGAGAGTGTCTCACTTCCCGGATCTCTGGTACTTTCTAGTGGGTCCCCCCCACCGCCCAGCCCCAGAGGCTGATAATTTCCATTCATTTTCTTGGCCTTCTGGGCTTCTCTCCTGGCCCACTCCCATATCTGATCCTGATCCCCCCTTTTTTTCTCCCTCTTCTTTCTCATCCAAGTCCCTCCTTCCCTCTGCTTCCTGTGATTACTTCCTTCTCCTTTCTAGGTGGAACTGAGGCTTCCTCTCTCGGGTCCTTCAGCTTGTTAACCTTCTTGAGTTCTGTAGCTGGTATCCTAGGAATTCTGCATGTTTTGGCTAATATCCACGTACTGAGTGCAAACCATGCATGTCCTTTTGGGTCTGAATTACATCACTCAGAATGACATTTTCTAGTTCCATCCATTTGCCTGCAAAATTTGTGATGTCCTCATATTTAATAGCTGAATAGTATTCCACTGTGTAAATGAACCACATTTTCTGTATCTACTTTTCAGGGGAGGGACATCTGGATTATTTCCAGCTTCTGGCTATTACAAATAAAGCTACTAGGAACACAGGTGGACCACTTGTTCTTGTGGTATGGTGGGGCATCTTTTGGGTATATGCCCAGGAGTGGTATAGCTGAGTCTTCAAGTAGTACTATGTCCAATTTTCTGAGGAACCACCAGACTGATTTCCAGAGTGGTTATACCAGCTTGCAATCCCACCAGCAATGGAGGAGTGTTCCTCTTTCTCCACATCCTCGCCAGCATCTGCCATCACCTGAGTTTTTCTTCTTAGCCATTCTGACTGGTATGAGGTGGAATATCAGGGTTGTTTTGATTTGCATTTCTCTGATGACTAAGGACTTTGAACATTTCTTTAAATGCTTCTCGGCCATTCAAGATTCTTCTGTTGTGAATTCTTCTGTTTAGCTCTTTATCTCATTTTTTAATTCAGTTATTTGGCTTTTTAGAGGTTTACTTCTTGAGTTATTTATATATTTTGAATATTAGCCCTCTATCAGATATACAATTAGTGATGATCTTTTTTCCCAATCTGTAGGTTGCTGTTTTGTCCTATTGACAGTGTCTTTTGCCTTACAGAAGCTTTTCAGTTTCGTGAGATTCCATTTATCAATTGTTAATCTTAGAGCCTGAGCCATTGGTGTTCCATTCAGGAAATTTCCCCCTGTGCCAATGAGTTCAAGGTTCTTTCCCACTTTCTCTTCTGTTAGATTCAGTGTATCTGGTTTTATGTTGAGGTCCTTGATCCACTTGGACTTGAACTTTGTACAAGGTGATAAATGTGGATCTATTTTCATTCTCCTACCTACAGACTGCCAGTTGGACCAGCACCATTTATTGAAGATGCTTTCCTTTTTCCCTCTCTGTAGTTTTTGGCTTCTTTGTCAAAGATCAAGTGTTCATAGGTGTGTGAATTTAATTCTGTGTCTTTGTTTCTATTCCATTGATCAACCTGTCTGTATCAATACCTTGCAGTTCTTAACACTATTGCTTTGTAGTACAGCTTGAGATCAGGATGATGATTCCCTGGAAGTTATTTTATTGTTGAGAATTGTTTTGACTATCCTGGATTTTTTGATTTTCCATATGAGGTTGAGAATTGTTCTTCCCATGTCTGTGATGCCTTGAATTCTTCTTTTCCAGTTTGTATTCCCTTGATATCCTTTTGTTGTCTAATTGCCCTAGCTAGAACTTTGAGCACTTCCCTTATAGATTTTAATATTCTTTCTTTGTTCTGTGCATTTAGTGTTTTGGTTATTATGTAATGAGAGGATTTTCTTCTCTGGTCAAATCTATTTGGTGTTCTGTAGGCTTATTGTACATTTATGGTCATCTCTTTCCTTAGGTTAGGGAAGTTTTCTTCTATAATTTTGTTGCAAATGTTTACTGGACCTTTGAGCTGGGATTCTACACCCTCTTCTATTCCTATTATTCTTAGGTTTGATCTTTTCATTGTGTTATGAATTTCCTGAATATTTTGAGTTAGGAGTTTTTTACACTTTGTATTTTCTTTGACTGATGTGTCAATATCTTCTATGGTATCTTCTACACCTGAGATTCTCTCTTCTATCTCTTGTATTCTGTTGTTGATCTCTTTCCTAAGTTGTCCACCTCCAGGGTTGCCTTCCTTTTTGTTTTCTTTATTGTTTCTATTTCCACTTTTAGTTCTTAGACTGTTTTGTTCAACTCCTTTACCTGTTTGATTATATTTTCCTGTATTTCTTTAAGGGAAGGGCTTCTACCTATTTGTCTGAGTTTTCCTGTGTTTCTTTAAGGGAGTTCTTTCTATCCTCCTTAAAGGCCTCTATCATCTTCATAAGAAAGGATTTTAGGCCATTATCTTTCTTTTCAGGTATGTTAGGTTATCCAGGGCTTGTTGCAGTGGGAGAACTGGGTTCTGATGGTGCCGAATTACATTGGGTTCTGTCACTTATGATCTTGGGCTTGCCTCTGGCCAGCTGGTTCTCTCTGGTGTTAACTGGCCTGAGTGTCTCTGACTGGAACTGGCCTCCTTGGAAGCAGGTAGAGTTCTATTACCTGAGTTAGAACTGGTCTCCTTAGAGGCAGGCAGTGTTGTCCAGGCAGTTAGTGTGGGCCTCCTGTGTCTCTGGTTAGAGTGGGCCTCCTGTGCCACTGTTACTGCGGACTTCCTGTGCCTTGGTTACTGCAAACCTACTGGGAAGCATGTAGGTTACAGTATTTGGGCAGGTATCCACAAGCTGGATTCTTTACATTTTTTCTCCATTAAATGGAGAAAATTTGAAGAACCGTGTTACTAGAAGAACACTTTATATACTAAAAGTAAATGTCTATACTGATTTCTTTGGGTGTGCTGGGATTGTAAATGATTTTAGTCTTTTTTTTTTCCTTTGCTTTTTCTAGTTTTTTGTTTTGTTTGTTTTGTTTTTTTTGTTTTAAATGACAAGCGTGTGAATTCTGGCCACAGAATATTATATTTACTGATGCATATATTACATTTACAATACAATTTTAATCTTGGCTCTAGTCCCCAAATCTGTTGTTAAGGGTCCAAGGGGAAAAAACATCACTAGATATACCTGGAGAAATTGAGGCCCAGGGTGACTGACATAAGTCATTCTGGGTTGCACCCACCTCATGCTGCGCATGTATTCAGTGACTCAGCCACTGAGAGCGCAGCCTACACTTGAGATAGGAGGTCAAGGCTGCCATCTTCAGTATGAAGGCGAAATCTACTAGAACTTTACAGTATAGAAAATTTCATATGATCTATTACAAGGTCCCAAAAGTCCACAAAGGCATAAGAAGGATGAGAAGTGGGGAAGAAAGACCCCTCCGCTGGTTCCAATTCTCTCCTCTTGTTTAGTGAGTTGGAAAACTGCAGCTCATGGTCGAATATCTGTCAGCCTGTCAGCAAAGTTCCCTTGTTTGTTTCTTCAAAAGTGTTGAATAACTTGGCTACATAGCAAGTTCAAGGCTAGCTTAGGCTATCTCTCTTGGTTGAGAGAGACAGAGAAAGACAGAGACAGAGAGAGAAAGAGAGACAGAAATAGAGAGAAATACAGAGACAGACAGAGAGACAGAGACAGGGGTAGGAATGGCATGGGGCTAGGCTATATCAAGGAGTAGCCAGACAATCTCAGAGAGGAAAACACATTCATGAAGAAGTAACAACCCAATGCAAACACATACATGAAGTAACAACCCAATGCAAACACATACATGAAGTAACAACCCAATGCTAGCACATAGGCAAGCATCCATTCTCCAGCCTAAGTTGGGTAAAGGAAGAATTGAAGTGGCTTTCTCTCACACTGACTCTGGCTCCTTGGGGGCACCCCTTCCACTGAGAGTGAGAACAGCTCATAGAAGGCCATAAAAGGGAAAGGTCTGATGTCAGCTCAATTCCTTCCACACCTGACCGGTTATATTGTCACAGAAGGGCCTGGTTCCCATTCTCCATAGAAACAGCACCCCACAGGAATCTGAAGATGGCTTTGCCCTTCAACTCCACAACCTGCTCACTGCTCATGAGTACATAATATTTATTAGATGGCAGTTATTCTACTGCAAATGTCAGAGTCAAGGACAGAGCCGCCATCCATCACTGAGACCCATTAGAAATAATTTGTGGTATTACACTATCATTTACATCACCGAGAATGTGGAAACCTAATATCTCTTTACATTATTCACATGGCACCAGAAATCAAATTAATCAGCACGCTGATTCCTTTCCTGGAAAACAAATGGTGGTAGCTCATAACGTGAGACCGTGGATTTACGGGAGGCGCTGGAGAAGATTAATTAGCTATCATTATCATAATGACATTCTCTCAAGTGAGGCCTGTAGGAACAAAATGGACACCTGCAAATACCTTGCCTCAAACCTCAGAGAATCTAAATAATAATATTTTAAAAAATCATTTTAAAAGATAACTGGGCAAAATTAAACACGCTGGAGGAAGCACTCGGTGTCTCACAGGCAGATAAGAAACAGACTGAAGGAAGCACTCGGTGTCTCACAGGCAGATAAGAAACAGACTGAAGCCAGCAGAAGAGCAAAGAGGAGAACAACAATTTGTTTTCTTCTTCTCAGTCTTCCTTCCATAGCAACTTCACGGTCAATTCTAATTGTTAACCACGTTACAACATGGAAGAAGAACCAATTCGTCCTCTGCCCTCGGGAGGACACCACCAAGTGCCACAACATGGTTTCTCATTTACCAATGGGTGTCTATCTATAGGCTGCCCTGGGAAGGAGAGAGCTAGAGCCTCCCTGCTTTTGAAACCTAACATGGGCAAATTGTCTTACTTAGTCTCAGAGAGACGGTTTCCTTTAAGATATTTGCCTATGGGGTCCTAGACACTCCAGAATCTGAGGGGAGAAGTTGGTTTGGGATACCCCACAGGTTTGATCATTGGGAACAAGGCTAAAATGAAGCCCCTTGGACTGGGCATGCTGGGACTCTTACCCATGAACTTATTTTAAAAAGCTGCACAGGGAGTGGCTTTGACTTTGGCCCAACTGCAAGGCCCTCTGACAGTTTTCAAAGTGCCAACCTTTCTCCTGGAACTAGGCCTGGACCTTGAGTTGCCTCTAGACTGCACTGGCCATGAGGTTGGGAGTTATGACTAGGCTCAATGTAGATGAACAATGCTACAAAAGGTGACCAGAGCAGGGGGACATAGGAGAGAAGCACACTCTTCCAGCTTTAAGCTAGTAAAAGGAGCCCTCTGGGGCGCTCTTCCATACCTTCTAAAGCAGCACCTGGTTATCTATCCGAGCTAGCAAGACAGAGCCCCTCGCCTGTGACAAGCTACATAAAGCAGATTAATGCTGACAACACATGTTAACACTGACACTGAGCTCATAAGGGAAATAGGAGCTGCCTTGTGTGAGGGGAACATCTTCCAAGTGCCCCGACCCAGGCTACAACTGAGGATCCTATCAGGTAGTCAACTCTGGAGTTGACACCCACACAACACAGTGTGTAGGGCTTATGCTTTGAAAAAAATCCTGTTTCTTGGGTCCTGGGACAGAGCTTGAGTTCTCCCTGACTCGCTGTGCCTGTTCCTTTTTCTGGCACACTCTATTTATTCTTGAGCATGACAAGGCAGAAGAGGGAAGAACTGGGTTGGTCTAAGGTCACTTGGGAACTATGTTCCACAACTCTCCTGTGGTAGAATCCTCACATCCCCAAAGCTTCGCTTCCTTGATTCTGGAGGCTTTGATATGGTTGGAGGAGTCTTAGCATATACATGGGGGTCACCATAAAAGAGACTAACTGTGGAGGGAAACATAGCAGGGGATGGAACTCCATGATACCCACGTGAGGTGGGCTTTGAGGGGATGATGGGACTGGATCTATTTAACATTTATTTTTTTATTTTATATGCATGGGTGTTTTTGCCTACACGAATGTTTGTACACCACATGTGCAGTTCCCACAGAGGCCAGAAGAAGGCATCAGTTCCCTGGGAACTGGAGTTGTGAGCTGTCTTATGGATGCTTAGAATCAAATGTGGGTCCTCTGAAAGACCAAGCAGTGATTTGAGCAGCTGAGCCCTCTTTCTCCAGCCCAGGTTGGATGCAGGGCTCTCCAGGATGGTTGCAAAACACATCTCTTTACTTTCATCAGAATCCTAAGACAAAATCTTTGTTTGTGGACCTCGTGAGGTGGTAGCGAAACAAGTGTCTAGAGAAGGAGACCCAAATTAACTGAGGCCAGTGAGGAAAGGAATTGTGGGAGTCAGGGCCTGGGAGAAAGAGTCTGAGAAGGTCTCTTTCGAGCTGACCTAATAGAGCCATAGAGTGGCCCTAGGAGGGGGAAAACCAAGCAGGGAAAATATAAATCTGAGTCTGAGAGTGTAGTCCTGCTCCAGTTTTGGAAAGAACAGAGCCTGGTGAGAAATACTGCATAGAAATGGGGGAGGGGGAATTAGGGAGGGAGAAGGAGGTCCCTACTACTCTTTGGCTGTCAATCAGACTAGGTATGGCGTATACCACTGGATGATTCTGACGCAAGAACTGACCAGAGCTGAGGGTCCTTATGGTAAGCCCTACCTATCTTTCATCTTTACAAGTATCCCCTTGGGAGGCTCCTGGTTGTACTGCTCTGTCTACTTATCCATTGTGTCCCAGATGTGACAGAGCAAAACAACCATGACACCTGCCCTGCAGGGAAGCTGGCCAGAGCTCAGAAGCAGTGAAGCAGGCAGAGGGGTGCTGCCCATCACTCGCCCAGGTGAAGGCAGTGATAGAGCCAGTGACAGGAAAAGACGTTGTGGTGTCCTCCTTCCTGTGTGGTGTGCGTGCTGTGTAGGTTTGCTTTTATCCAAACAAAGAGTGACTTGAGAATTCTTGGGGACACCAGGACACCAATGCTAATGATTGCTGTCCAACGTGTGAAGCAACCGAGAAGTGAGCTCACATCCATTTCAGTCAGTTACATACAAGCTGTTACAGGATGTTCAATTACACCATGAACCTCGAGATTGTGCTATTTCCTGGAAAAAC